>NC_090624.1:75119-79473 GCF_004359215.1 Bremia lactucae | reverse complement strand
CAGCCGATTGCGAAATCGCTGGCGTCACAGACCACATGGAACGGTCTGTCTTGATCTGCAATCGCCAAGATGGGCGATTGCATCAAGCTTTGCTTGATACCTTCAAACGAACGCTGACAATCAGCGTTCCATAACCATTTCTCGTCTTTTTTCAAAAGACCAGAGAGATGAACTGTCATCTCCGCATAATTTCGGGAGTACTTGTGCAAGTACGCCGCTAAACGAAGGAACTTTCTACGTCCCTTGACATCGACTGAAACTGGCTAGTCGGTGATTGCCTTGATCTTTTCGGGATCAGGGCGCACGCCGTAGATACCGACGAAGCACCCATAAAGTGGTGTTTCGCTTGCAGCGAATATTCACTTCCTAAGATTTGTGTTCAACTTATGCTTTCGCATAAGTGTAAGAACCTGACAAACGTGAGTTTTATGAACTTCCACGTCCGTCTTTCCGTCCATGGCTCGGCTGCGGACGAATGCATCGTCAAAATAACTCGGTGCGAATTATCGCACCGGTCTCAACAGCATCTGTTGAATGTTGCAGAGGCGTTACATATCCCCTGTGGTATTATTAGCCATTCCCAGAGCATCCCACTGGGAGGGCTCACTGCTGTGTACGGGATGTCCCGTTCACGCATAAAGATCTAATAAAACTCATCCATTAGATCCATAGACGAAAATATGTTTCTCTTAAAAATACAATCAATGAATACGTCTCTAGTAGGAGAAAGGCACTTAACGCCTAAAAGATCAAAATGGGATTTGCACTTAGTTTAATTATTTAAGTCTAAATACCTTACCCTAGCCAATTAAAACAGATTTGGCCGCCAGATTTATATCTGGCGGCGACCACATTTGTTATTCATAATAAATGGAATTGAAGTAACTATCAATTTTAAATTAGATAAAAGAGTATTTTACCCATAAAGTGAATGTACCACAATAACGGTTCTCCGACCAATAGTGCCCCATTACACCCTCCCCCATCAGACTGATGACACCGAGTGACAACATTCGCATCATTTCCTCTTTGAGGTTGGAACCTAAACAGCTAACCGTTTGGTTGTGTTTTCCATTCCTTTGTCTTATGACAATCAAGCGTGAGTCACGGACTCTTAGCACCTTCCCCGACGATGAGGGAATGAGGCTATAGATCCACCTAATCCCAGCGGTGGGAAGCGTCGTTTGACGCGAGTTCACCCTGAGCTTGGTGCTCAAAACGTCAACGCGTTCGAACAATCTTGCCGAAGAGGTACCTCGAACTCCAAGATTTTCAGAAAAGGGGTACCGTAACCACTTCACCAGATACTGGTATAGACCCTTACGACGACGTCGCTTTTAAAGTTTCTCCACATGAAACTGAAGGTTCCCCCGCGCATCAAGCAGCGCGGGAGATGGCCGAAATTTTGGCGGAAGCATTTGATGCTCTAAGGCACGAGGTGCAACTTCTTCGTGAGGTCCTTGCTAGGGTTGAGAGCTCTTTTGAGGCGATTCGGGACCGTCTTTCGACGCTGGAGCGTCAGCAGCCTCGTTTAGAGGGCCAGCTGGATATCCTGGTGAGGATGCAGCAATCTGCGGCACGACCGCCTGTCTCGGCGCAAGCGCCTTCATGTCCACGTGGGAAGGGTCCCGACATGGCTTAAGCAAGCCAACGTAAAATACTGGGTGCTTACGCAGCTTGCTGGGAAGGTTTAGCGTATAAGCTAGGCCCTTCTTGGCCACGACCGTAAATGGTCCAATAAAGCGCGGGCGCAATTTGGTCTTGAAGACCGCGTAAACCAAGTTGGAAGGTTGGTTTTTAGCGTTTAGTAAACTCGGTCTCCGACCATATAAGAATTAATACAGCTTCTGCCTTTGGCATCTGCTTGTTCTTTTTGTTTGTCTTGGCTATCAGCCATCGTATCCCTTTCATGTCTTAAGACACTAAATCGCGTCGCGAGAAACTCGCTTACTTGTTTCCGAACGGTAATAGGGCTGATATTAGCAAGCCTATCGGCCAATTCTCCCCCACCAAGCCCTGAGTCACGCAGTGGTATCGTTCGTGGAACGCGCGGGTGAGTAAGACCGTTTATAAAACGGGGTATAGCCTGTAGAGGCATGAACAGCGTTATTTAACGCAAATTCCACTACTGGGAGCATTGAGCTCCAGCGCTTTGGTGTCTGAGCACACACGCTGCGTAAAACGTCTTCAATGACGCGATTGACACGTTCAGTTTGACCATCGGTCTGCGGATGGTCCGCAGTGGACATTTCCAACCTGATGCCAAGCACTCGAGAAATTGATTTCGAGAATTTACCTGTGAAACGGGGATCTTGATCAGAGACAATTGCCGCTGGCAAACCATGTTGTCGAAACACGCAATCGATAAACAGCTTAGCTGTACCCTCTTCATCAATGGAATCCGGCACGGCTGCTAAGTGAGCCATTTTGCTCAAACGGTCAACAAAGACCACTATACCGGAGTTACCGGCTGAATCTTTGGGTAGCCCAAAAACAAAATCCATACTACTAGACTCCCAGCATCCTATGGGGACGGGAAGACTCGCCAGTGGCGCAGCAGCATGTGCCGAGGGCTTAACGCGTTGGCACGTTTCACATGTGCGAACATATGTGCTGACCCATTTATAAAGTTTGGGCCACCAATAACTCTGGCTTATAGAGCCGTAGGTCTTTTCTCTACCGAGATGACCACCAAGGAGAGTATCGTGTGCCTCATAGATATCCGGTACTTCAAATCCTCATCATGAGGAACAACGACGCGCGGAGGGTCCGCGATGTCTGTGCAATAAAGCAACAGGTTGTTATCGATAGAAAATCGATGTAACCTTGCACGCAGACGTGCCGGTAATTTAATACCCGAATCCAAATTCTTTAAGGCTCGTAGGAGAGCTACACACTGTTCATCCTTAGTGCAAGACCAACGGATTAATTCAGGAATAGGTGACGAGATAGTCGTTAAATGAGAAAGCTCATAATCCGGCCTGCGTGATAACGCATCGGCCAAAGCATTTTGCTTACCGGGTTTGTACTTCACCTCGAAGTTGTATTCCGCAAAAAAATTTTTGCCATCGGGCCATTCTCTGTGAGAGATGGGGCGACTTAGTCGCCGTCCGTAATGACGCGTGATCTGTATATATCACAAATGGCCTAGAGCCTAGTAGATGAAATCTCAATTTGTCGATAACATACTTCATAGCAAGTATTTCTTTGTCATGAACTGGGTGGTTCTTTTCCGCAGCTTTAAGCTGTCTAGACTCGAACGCAATAACACGTTCACGCCCATCAACATCTGTTTGTAACATAGCACTGCCAATGGCAAAATCCGAAGCGTCACAGATGACACTGAAAGGCCAATTTGGGTTTGGCAGTGCCAGAATCGGGGCATGGATAAAACTATCCTTAATTGCTCGAAAAGCATTATTTTCGGTGCTAGTCCAGCACCATTATGTATCCTTTTAAGGAGATTAGATAATGGCCTAGCCATATCAGCGTAATTTTCGCTATATTTGTGTAAATAATTGGCGAGACACAACCATTTACGCAAATCCTTTTGGTTTTTAGGAACCGGTCAATCTAATATGGCTTTTACCTTAGCGGGATCTACTCGAAGGCCTCGCTTTCCAATGAAGCATCCTTAAAAAGGAGTTTCGTCTGCGCCAAAAATGCATTTAGATGCATTGGCATACAATTTGCTCGTGCGCATGCACTCGAGCACTGCTCGCAAATGGTCTAATTGGTTTTCCATATCCGACCGACCCTGCTCCGCACGACTATGGACAAAAATGTCATCGAAATAAGTCTGTGCATAACCTCCATGAGGGCGAAACAGTTGCGTCACTAGACGATTAATGTTGCCGGGGCGTTGGAAAGCCCTTGTGGCATAACTAGCCACTCCCATAACATGCCGCTCGGGGGCTAATCGCTATAAGCGGGATATCACTAGCTCGCATGAGCAATTGGTAGTAATCACTCGAATAAGTCCAATGCACTGTACATTGTACATCCCGCCATATTGTTCTGAAGAACATCCTTCCTAGGAATGGGGATTTGTGCTGGTATAGTGGCAGCATTAAGCTTATTATAAGCATGTACACTGCGCCATTTACCATTTGGCTTTTTGACACAAAATTTCGGTGTCGAATGAGGAGATTTGCTCTCTCGTTCCATTCCAGCCTCTTGCTTAGCACGGAATAAATCGTCAATGACGTCACACTGCTCCCTTGGTAAAGGCCATTGTCTTGTGACACAGTATTTGGTTTCCGGAACTAAGTCAATTTCATGACGTACACCTCTATTCGGAGGTAAAACAGATGGTGGATTATTACATGCCACATCTTGGAATTCCTTAATTAAG
>NC_090624.1:67754-75019 GCF_004359215.1 Bremia lactucae | reverse complement strand
GCATGTTATGGGAGTGGCTGGTTATGCCACAAGGGCTTTCCAACGCCCCAGCAACTTTAATCGTCTAGTGACGCAACTGTTTCGCCCTCATGGAGGTTATGCACAGACTTATTTCGATGAAATTTTTGTCCATAGTCGTGCGGGCAGGGTCAGTCGGATATAGAAAACCATTACGACCATTTGCGAGCAGTGCTCGAGTGCATGCGCACAAATAAATTATGTGCCAATGCATCTAAATGCATTTTTGGCGCAGACTAATTTCCTTTCTTAGGATGCTTCATTGTAAAGCGAGGCCTTCGAGCGGATCCCGCTTAGGCAAAAGCCATAGTAGATTGACCGGTTCCTAAAAACCAAAAGGATTTGCGTAATTGGTTGGGTCTCGCCAATTATTTACACAAATATAGCGAAATTTACGCTGATATGGCTAGGCCATTATCTAATCTATTTAAAAAGGATACAGAATGGTGCTGGACTAGCACCGAAAATAATGCTTTTCGAGCAGTTAAGGATAGTTTTATCCATGCCCCGATTCTGGCACTGCCAAACCCAAATTGGCCTTTCAGTGTCATCTGTGACGCTTCGGATTTTGTCATTGGCAGTGCTATGTTACAAACAGATGTTGATGGGCGTGTACGTGTTATTGCGTTCGAGTCTAGATAGCTTAAAGCTGCGGAAAAGAACTACCCAGTTCATGACAAAGAAATACTTGCTATGAAGTATGTTATCGACAAATTGAGATTTCATCTACTAGGCTCTAGGCCATTTGTGATATATGCAGATCACGCGTCATTACGGACGGCGACTAAGTCGCCCCATCTCCCACAGAGAATGGCCCGATGGCTATCCTTTTTCGCCGAATACAATTACAAGGTGAAGTGTTAGCCTGGCAAGCATAATGCTTTGGCCGATGCGTTATCACGCAGGCCGGAATATGAGCTTTCTCATTTAACGACTATCTCGTCACCTATTCCTGAATTAATCCGTTGGTCTTGCGCCAAGGATGAACAGTGTGTAGCTCTCCTACGAGCCTTAAAGAATTTGGATTCGGGTATTAAATTACCGGCACGTCTGCGTGCAAGGTTACATCGATTTTCTATCGATAACAACCTGTTGCTTTATTGCACAGACATCGCGGACCCTCCGCGTGTCGTTGTTCCTCATGATGCGGATTTGAAGTACCGGATCCTCTATGAGACACACGATACTGTCCTTGGTGGCCATCTCGGTAGAGAAAAGACCTACGGCTCTATCAGCCAGAGTTTTTGGTAGCCCAAACTTTATAAATGGGTCAGCACATATGTTCGCACATGCGAAACTTGCCAACGGTTAAGCCCTCGGCTCATCCTGCTGCGCCACTGGCGAGTCTTCTCGTCCCCATAGGTTGCTGAGAGTCCATTAGTATGGATTTTGTTTTCGGTCTACCGAAAGATTCAGCCGGTAACTCCGGTATAGTGGTCTTTGTTGACCGATTGAGCAAAATGGCTCACTTAGCAGCCGTGCCGGATTCCATTGATGAAGAGGGTACAACTAAGCTATTTATCGATCGCGTGTTTCGACAACATGGTTTGCCAGCGGCAATTGTCTCTGATAAGACCCCCGTTTCACAGGTAAATTCTCGAAACCAATTTCCGAGTGCTTGGCACCAGATTGGAAATGTCCACTGCGGACAATCCGCAGACCGATGGTCAAACTGAACGCGTCAATCGCGTCATGGAAGACGTTTTACGCAGCGTGTGTGCTCAGACACCAAAGCGCTGGAGCAATGCTCCCAGTAGTGGAATTTGCGTTAAATAACGCTGTTCATGCCTCGACAGGCTATACCCCGTTCTATAAACGGTCTTACCCACCCACGCGTTCCACGAACGATACCACTGCGTGACTCAGGGCTTGGTGGGGGAGAATTAGCCGATAGGCTTGCTAATATCAGCCCTATTACCGTTCGGAAACAAATAAGCGAGTTTCTCGCGACGCGATTTAGTGTCTTAAGACATGAAAGGGATACGATGGCTGATAACCAAGACAAACAAAAAGAACAAGCAGATGCCAAAGGCAGAAGCTGTATTAATTCTTATATGGTCGGAGACCGAGTTTACTAAACGCCAAAAACCAACCTGACAACTTGGTTTACGCGGTCTTCAAGACCAAATTGCGCCCGCGCTTTATTGGACCATTTACGGTCGTGGCCAAGAAGGGCCTAGCTTATACGCTAAACCTTCCCAGCAAGCTGCGTAAGCACCCAGTATTTTACGTTGGCTTGCTTAAGCCATATCGGGACCCTTCCCACGTGGACATGAAGGCGCTTGCGCCGAGACAGGCGGTCGTGCCGCAGATTGCTGCATCCTCACCAGAATATCCAGCTGGCCCTCTAAACGAGGCTGCTGACGCTCCAGCGTCGAAAGACGGTCCCGAATCGCCTCAAAAGAGCTCTCAACCCTAGCAAGGACCTCACGAAGAAGTTGCACCTCGTGCCGTAGAGCATCAAATGCCTCCGCCAAAATTTCGGCCACCTCCCGCGCTGCTTGATGCGCGAAGGAACCTTCAGTTTCATGTGGAGAAACTTTAAAAGCGACGTCGTCGTAAGGGTCAATACCAGTATCTGGTAAAGTGGCTAGGGTACCCTCTTCTGAAAACTCTTGGGAGTTCGAGGTACCTCTTCGGCAAGATTGCCCGTACGCCGTTGACGTTTTTGAGCACCAAGCTCAGGGTCAACTCGCGTCAAACGACTCTTCCCACCACTAAACGTGGGATTAGGTGGATCTAAAGCCTCAGTGCGGCTTCGATCCTTGGTTGTACGGTCAACCAAAGCACTGAAATATTGGCTAGGCCTTTCTTCGTTTTGTGGCGTAAATGCCGAACGTAATTGGCCTTTGGCCTTAAGCTTAGCAAAGTCGAAGCGAAGATTCCGTTCCAAACGAACATCACCTCTATCCGCAGACTCTCTGACATTCCAGATATTACGGAGTTTGTGGGCCCGGTGAACCCATTTCTCAAATGAGACTTCGTTTTCAGTTCTTGTTTCGTTTGGAAACAAAACGATCGGAATTTCCCTCATGGAGGTCACCGAAGCCCCACGGGCTTGATCACGTAAACGCTTCAGATACTGGCTGCGCGTCATTACATTCGGCGTAAGGTATTGCTCATGAAGAGCGTCGCGAGCAGCGATCTCCTCCGGCGTCCTCGCCGGGTCACCAGAGATCCAGATGGCCAAGCTATCACCCGCTATCTCTTATAGGCGCTCGTTCGCACTAAGCGGATTGAATCTATATTCACTATGAGCCTAAGCTTTCGCTATTTCGGCAGCTCGACGACGAGCTCTTTCCTCTAGGAGGATTATCTGCTCTTGCTCTTCATCGAGCAGATTCGTAATAATGTTGGACTCAGGGTCTCGTGTCCTGCTCAATGCAGTTAAGACATCAGCGGCACCACGTTCTGGGAACGGATTCGGGGCTCGCAGACGTTCGTCCGAGGAGAAGGCGTGAGCGAACGCCGCTCTTTTTCCTCCTCCTCTGATTGAGAGTAACTTTCAAAGTCCACCATTCCCTCATCGTCGAGGAAGATGCTCAGAGTTTGTGACTCACGCTTGATTGTCATTAGACAAAGGAATGGAAAACACAATCAAACGGTCAGCTGTTTACCAACCTCAAAGAGGAAATGAAGCAAATGTTGTCACTCGGTATCAACAGTCTGATGGGGGAGGGTACACATCGGTTGGAGAACCATTGTTGTGGTACATTTACTTAATGGGTAAAATACCCTTTTATCTAATTTAAATAGTTAGTTACTTAAATCCCATTTATTGTGGGTAATAAATGTGGTCGAAAATCTATTTTTTATTAGCTTGGGTAAGGTTTTTAGAATCAAATAATTAAATAAAGTTCAGTTCCCCTTTTGATCTTAAGCGTTTAGTGCCTTCCTAAGGCTTGCGCATTGATCTGTAAGAGATAGCAGCCTTTCCACGGTATATCCTCTTGGGCACCTTTTGCCACTTGGTTCTACGAATCCCTGAATCCCTTGAACTAGGATTCCTTAAGCTTTGGTAGCTTGTACGACTCCCTGAGTTGTTAAAACCATTAGTTCAAAAGAACTAAGTGACTCTCTGAGTCTGAAAGTCTTCCTCTGACTTTAGGAGCGAGGTTGCTCCGCTACAGCGACTTCCCGTATAAAAGTATCTTTTCTGTGATGAAAATTTTATCCTTCCAAGCGAGAAAAATTACGTGTTTGGCCAAATGCAAAGATTATTTACGTTTTGAAACTATCTTTTTTGTTCTGTTTTGATCAGTGCAAAACGTTTTGCTTTCTTAAGGCTGTAGTGCGCATAGATAGCAAATTTATTTGGCTCAAATAGCACCATTCTAGTCTTGCAAAAAAAACATTTCAATTCACTTAAAAAAGCTATATGTTGCTATGCAAAAGTTACTTCAAAACGCCTTACCTTTGTATACAATCGTCATGCAAGGAATGGTTTGACCGTCAACAAAGAGACGTTTCTGCTGCTGCAAATCATAAACGTAACGTATTTGAAATTATGAGTGGTCAGAGATGTCCGGCTCCCTAGAAGCGAAAGTGTTGACCACATTTTAATAGCATAAAATTAATGAAGCGATATGCCTTACCTCAAACAACGATAAGCGCTAAGCGCAATACGTGGTTGAAGCCAATTCATGTGCTTCTTATGGTGTTTCAGGAACATGGAGATGAAGGGTATTTTCCCAAAATTCGCTTTTTAATTTTGCAATTTGAGCCGTATCGTTTTACGATAACAGAAAGGCTAAGCTTCGAGTTTCAATTTTCAACGTAAAGACTAATATCGTAATGAAGGTCATCCGGTATCATTGGATGGGGGGTACTGACGTCACATCTATTTTTAAATTTGCGCTTGCAAATGAGATTATCCATCTTCATTAAATAGTGCATCACTTCATTTAATATCTCACAAGTACATATGCATCCCAGGTTTTAGTGCTGCCAGAACTGCTGACTGAGCAGTTCGAAGAAGCACAGAGTTAGGTTGCGCATTTCTCGCCATCTCAGCATGGGCTCTTATTAGCACACTGGGTGGGACGAGTAGCCAGACGGAAAAATTCGTGCGGCCACCTGGGCTTGTAAGAAATCTGCTATAGCTCAGTAAAGAAATGCAAGCAAAGAAAGAGGATGTGGATTCGACAGGCTGTAATTCTCGATCAGTTGTTAATTCTTCTATATGCGAGCTTGAATCCTCAGATAGGCCGTAACTTCGAATTACTGTGATCTCGAGATTGCAAGACCGGCTTTCAAGATGTCCTAGTTGCCTGACCATGGTTGGGAAAAATTAAAGGATAGGCTACGATCGTACCAAGCACTTTTTTCCGAGATTCACTGAAAGATTATTCTCAAATTATTGCTCTCCTTGGTGAAGCATGCATTTCAGTATATTGAGTGCCGTCGCGGCATGCTCTATTGCTGTCGCTTCATCGGAGAGTATGGATCGCGACAAAATTGTTCCTTTTCCAGAGATTGAGCCTCAGTCTGAGTTGGACAAATTAATGCTAAAGTATAAGCCTCAGCTTCATATCAGCTCAGGCTGCCAGCCGTACCCCGCAGTCGACCAACATGGGTACACAAGCGACGGACTAGGTGTCTCAAAAGTGGGAACTAGTTGCGATGGGTCTCCTCTTGGTTCCCAGGTCTATGCACGATTTTTAGAGTTCAATTCTCTTTACGGCATCATGTACGCGTGGTACTTCCCTCGGGAATACATATTGAGGCCATTTGGTAATCGTCACAGCTGGGAGAACGCTGTGGTGTGGCTGAAGAAGAAGGATGACCACAAGCTGTTAGCTGTGGCTGCTAGCGGCATGGTTACTTACAGGAAGTACGAACCTGTGGACGATGAGAACTTGGACGGAGACAGTATAAAGCTGAAGTACACCTACCTACTCACTTCCCGTCACTATCTCAAGGCGACTACCGACAAGGGTGAAAAGCAGAATTTAATTTCGTGGACCAACCTGACTGGGCCGGCTTTGGAAGCACTTCAAACTAAGGATTCCTTCGGTGGCTACACGCCTCTATGTGACCACGAGTTCGCACAAAACATGGAACTTTCCTTCCCATTCTCAATTTTTGAAGACTAGTGGACGTGCTCTTGACGCCACCTCGCCATAGCATTTTTCAATTCACTTGAGCTGTGGTCTCCCCAAAGTCACTTCCATGCAAAATTGAAACGCAATCGTTTTAATGACGGTCTCAAACGAAATGAGCTACACCTCGTGCTTTCGTATTTACAATTAACGTTGAGACCCAAGTAGGACAAACATGAAAACACCAGAATCTCTCAAATGACTGTCCATTTTAAGAGACATTTAGCTGAAACGCGTAATCACTCTCATATGTTTGAAGTACAAGGGTGTGCATTTACATAAATACCATTACTTAAAGAAAAATAATAAAGGAAAATATAGATTACCATCATTATCTCAATATTGCCAACATTGCAATACACCGTAATTATGTAATAGCATCTGTTCAATCGTTAACATAAGTCTTTTAATTAACCCCGCCAATCGCTGCTAGATGCGCGAATGGGCGGTGTGTATTGGGGCACCTATTGCTAGTACTCACAACAGCACTAGTCAATCATTGGAAATATTCAGTCAAAATTAATAAGGATAACGCCATGAATGTAGGCGGGCACGTCGTAATGCGGGCACGTCGTAATGCGGCCACGTTCTACTTAGACACACACCCTGGCACAGCGAGGAAGCGGTTAAACCTGCTTTTCATGCGTGCAGTGAGGCAGTCGTGGTGGGAGCGTTAGCGACCTCACCCAACACACTAAGAACTCTGGTTAAGTGTCGTCACGGAAGCGGTAATTTGTAACGGGCTAAAGTTGACCTAATGTTACACAGTCCCCATTAAGTACATTTGTTGTGCTTAAGGGGATGGTCAATTACTAAATAATAGTAATTAGACCCAACACTCGGGTGTGGTGCACATTTGTGACCAACCCTTGTGGATGTGATGCACATGGGTGCATTCACATTAGGAGGGATGACGCCCAGCGTCATCCGTGATGACGGCTAGCGTCATCCGTTACGCGAGGTATCTATAAAGATACGCTCGCAATACATATTAAATGATATCTATAGAGATAACATTTTAATTGGTAAAAATAGGTATTTGTATTTAATTCTATTAAATATAAATCAGTCTGAAAACTACTTCCTACTTGGTAAGTGCGCACGAGGAGACGGATTACCGCTCCCGTGACGACACTTAACCAGAGT
>NC_090624.1:8948-36897 GCF_004359215.1 Bremia lactucae | reverse complement strand
GTAGTCATGCGTCTGAATGTCCTGCACAGAGCCGAGAGCCTGTGGCAGTAGACGGCGAGCTGACAAAAAGTCATGCGTCGCATAAACCGGTACAGAGCCTAGAGCCTGGTGCGGTTTGAAGCGGTGCGTTAGCCAGGAGTGCAACGGCACCCGCTTCCCAGAAAAGGGTCGTGGTAACTCGAAAAACGAGTACTCGACAGATTAGAACGATCATAGGCACGTCTAAACGAGTGACCTTTGGATCAGTCGAAGAGGACGGGCCTTCGAACGAGGTGTTCGAGGCCGTCAAAGGCGAAATTGCGGAGGCATCCTCAGTTGAGGTGCTCCGGCAAGTCTTTAAATCTGCCGAGGAGATTTTAAATCTTCCGGAGATGTCGTGGGATCTGTTCCTAGCCGAATTAAGGGAAGAAAAGATCCACGAAATAGTCGCACCAGTTCCAGAAGAGAACTTGGTGGACTGTTGCTCGTCGTCCACAAGGACGAGAGCGCATCCTCGATGAGCTGCGCGACACCGTTTTGATCCACAGCTAAAAGCAAGTGGACAATCGTATGCGCTGCAGTTCCATCGAACTTGGATGGGTCCATCCGAATGGGCCTCGGCTGATCCGAACAGGCAGAGAGTATCTCAACAGTCCTGTTGAGACCCTCGCTCCGAGCCTGCTCATGCCTCAGCTCATCCTGAGTCTGAGTGACGGACTCCGCCGCAGCATGGCTCTGTGCCTCGGACGCGGCCCTCCGCTGTCCGAGCACGAATGCCTCAAACTGCTCCAACTGAGCAACATGTTGCTCAGGAGGACTACCCAAGAGCCTGGCCAGGGCTTGTTCACCAAGTCCCTACGCCATAAGTCCTGCCACCTCCCGATGATGTTCGGAGAGGTGAGGAAAATCAGCCCAATCAATATTGAGGCTCATCCTCACGTACACACGCAGAGATGCGGGTTGTGGGAAAGATTTCAAGTGCTACCAAGGCGGGCACGTCGTAATGCGGCCACGCTCTACTTAGCACACACCCTAGCACAGCGAGATAGCAGTTTAATCTGCTTCTCTTGCGTGCAGTGAGGTAGTTGTGGTGGGCGCGTTAGCGTTCTCCCCCAACACACTGAGTACTTTAATTAAGAGTCGTCACGGGAGCGGTAATCCGGCTCCTCTTGCGCACTTATAAAGTAGAAAGTAGTTTCCAGACTGATTTATATGTAATCGTATTATATATAAATACCTATTTTCATCTGTATAGATACAACTTTATATGTATTGCGAGCGTATCTTTCTAGATACCTCGCGTAACGGATGACGCTGGGCGCCATCCCTCCTTATGTGAATGCACCCATGTGCATCACATACACAAGGGTTGGTCACAACTGTGCTCCACGCTCGAGTGCTGGGTCTAATTACTATTATATAGCAATTGATCACCCCCTTTAGTACACCAAGTGTACTTAACGGGGACTGTGTTACTTTAATCCGTTATATCCTCTACGCCTTAATATTGTACAAAAGACTGCCTGTGCCTCTCTAAAATAATTGTCGATGCTGGTTATGAGGTTTAATTTGTTATTCACGTCTGTTCTACGAACGTTGCGCGATAAACCTGACAAATCGGCAGCTTTTGTATTACCAGCGGAGGCTCGTGCGCATTTAAATTAAAGATGGGTCGGTAGCGATGCCACCCACCGCCGCGTTTTCTGTCATAGAAGAAGATTAGGCTTGCAAGATACTTGGTAGAAACGCCCTGCCATCCGACCTCTTCCTCCTGATTAGACGGACACTCTCGAACGCCATGGCGACCGAGTCAAGTCGCTTAAACCTGTGCTTGAATGCCGAGCGGCAATTGCTAGCTCGTAATGCGCCGCAGCGCCACCTCCCAGTAACGATCGTCACTGGATTCCTCGGCGCGGGCAAGACGTCGCTTCTGCGGCACATATTGCAGTGCAAGTTGAACCTCAACATTGCCTGTGCCATCAGCGACTTGGCAGCCATTAACGTGGACGCGCTTTTATTGTCCAATCAGCTTGAAGGTCCCGGCCACAAACTGTTTGAGCTCTCGGCAGATCCGAATGGCAGCGTGAAGGAGTTTCGGGACGCGGTGTGGCAAGTGCTTAAGGCTGAGGACGACCTCGGCTTCGTGGATTACGTCGTCGTGGAGACGAGTGGCACGACGGATCCGAGTCGATTGATCGCAGCCGTCGAGGAGACGTGGGGCTCGATGACGCGTGCGCGATTGGATACCGTCGTGACCGTGGTGGACGGCGATGCGGTGGCTTCCGATGTGATGCAAGGAAGGGCACTTTGCGAAGTGGCTATTCAACAGCTGCGGTGCGCGGACGTGGTGCTACTGAACAAAAGCGATTTACTTAACGAGTACCAGCGTGCGGTGGCGCGTCACGAGATTGAGAAACACGCGCCAAGGGCCCGAGTGTACGAGACGGACCACGCGCGTGTGTATCTGCCGCATGTGTTGGACATTGCGCCGCCAGATGATGCGTTGATTACTGGCGTGAGTCATGAGAGTGTGCCGTTGCGGTGGAACACGGGGCAAAGCACGCCGACTGAAAGCTTGCGAAAGCTTACGAGGTCGGCAGTATCAAGCGATGCGCGTGTCTTCGTGGCGCCAACGTTTTCGTCGGTGGCACTTGAGCAGACGGAACCAATGGCGCTTGGCGCAATTCATTTGTGGCTTGAACGATCGTTGCCGGAAGGGACGTTGCGTGCGAAAGGAGTGTTGTACGTTGCCGAGTTGCCGCGCTTTCGTTTTGAGGTGCACTGGAGTGGAAACCGGCGACTGCACGTCGAAAACACTGGCGAATGGGTTGGGACTCCTCAAACGCAATTTGTCGTGATTGGATCCAATCAATACAGCACGGAGAGTGGGTTTGACAAGGCGCAAGTGGTAGAGAAATTGGAGACATGTTTGGCAACAATTGCGAGTTTGAGTAAAAAGGAGATCGAGGAGAATCGGACGGCAAGTGCGGCACGACTGGCAACGGACGAACGATTTGAAACGCTTGGCTTGTTCTCCGAAGTTACAACGATTGCATTCCAACTCGTGTGTCCGGTATCGGCGTTGGACGAAACCATGCTTCGTCATCATCACCACGTAAACACGAACGAACTGACAAAGCGGCTCGTCCGTGAGGTCAATGCCTCAGGGGGTGGGTCACTCTTGCTGTACATGTCCCTCGCGAGCTCGGACGGGGAACACCAAGACACTTACGCGGTGGCCTCCAGCGTCGGCCCGGCGTCCGTCTTGAGCATGTGGAAAGACCTCGACCTTCGCGCTCAAAGTATTGTTGACGAAGTGAAACAAAAATTGGCTGGTTGCCTTTGCGGCTTCTAGGCAAGCGAGAAACTATATTTACACGTAAAATTGTTTTGCTAAAAAAGAGCTACAGAAGGAGTGATGAACTTGTCGTACTCAGATCGTATTCGGGAGTGGTTCAGAGTGTAATTGAATCTGCAAATGAAATCCAATATATTCCTTGGCTCATCTGTTTCCTGTTTGCAGCTTTTCAAACCTGCCAGCAGCCAGTGCGCTTATGGCATGCACATTAATGAGTGAGAAAACGTGAAATTATTAATGCGTCTGGAAAATCGTGAATAGATAGAAACAGCTCAAATGACGATAACCTTATATTTACTTTAGACCTGCAGTAATCGGCAAACTTCTTGTCTATCTCCCCTTTAGGCTTCACGTGCGCAATCCGACATACATTTTTGCCGATACCCATGTTGCCAACTTGACGTGCAAAGTATCCTATATCTGATCTGACAAACCATTAAAACAAAAGTATTTATGAAAAAGTAAACCTAACCTCATCCAAGCAAGTGCAAGAGACGACGCACTACCATTGTGGCACTTCACGTTTTCCCAGCACACACTTCGCGGCAAGAATGCACCCCGAAGACGTCGCCGCGGCGCCATCTACTCCTTAATCAAAATGTAGACGGCGTGGATAACACCGGGAATGTACCTTTTGCCATAAAAAGTAAAAAAAGGTGTGGATAAAGCGACAGGGAAGCAACAAGGTGCGTACCCAAGTAAAGTAAGCAGGCAGTTGATGGCCAGGTCCTTGGTGCAACCGACCTGGAAGAATACGCCGACGGGCGGGATGATGATTGAACAGATCAAGCGAGGGATGTCTCCGCAGGTAATTGCCATCGTGTCTCGTCAGTTGATTGAGTAGCAAACGTTTGCACAAGTAAAATCGAAAATGCCCAAAACTTTTCGTTGGGCTGTGGTCACGTTCGATCTATTGTTTGCAAAGCGAGGCTCAATGTGCATTGGCCAATAAACTGAAGGCGGACCAATCGCAAACTGATTTGATTGGTGCTTTGGTCTTGTTCAATGCCGAATGGGTGCATACTAGACTAATATCCAACTAGACGGCTTTTTTCAAGCATTGGATATTCCCTGTCATTTATTTTCGACGCTGTCACTAGATTTAGTAAATTCAAAAATAGCTTAGCCTTTCGTACCAAAAGAAGTTACTATTGAGCGCTAAGGCTCAAAAATAAACTTGCTCAAGAAGCACAATCTAAGCTCTGTTCACAGATGGTTAAGCTGACAACGTCCAACAATGAACCCTGTGTTGTCATCAAAAAAGCAATATTTGCAATTTGTAACTTATTAGTTGATGTGGGTGTCTGAAATTTGATGGACTAGATTTAGCAGCTGTCAGAGTCACAAAGGCATTAATAGTTCCCTCGTAGAAAATTTGTGTTTGTGATTCAAATTTTTTAAGGACGTCTACATCATTCCGGAGCTCGAATAAATCCTTTACAAAACTTAAAAAAAACAATGAAGGAATCTAACTAGGAACGAGATCCGTCAACATTCTAGACGATGGGTGGTATGACACGAATAAAGAATGAGGCAGACGTTGATCTTAGCAATGGCGATCGTTTCTTGCCGCCATCCGTGTAGCGCGATCGTGCTATAGGAGACAGCTTGGTCACGAAGGTGCGTTGGTGTATGAAGTTTGCGTGGGGTTAAAAAACTTACCAGCAAGTAAGCGAGACAAGAGTAGCGGGATGAAGACGAAGCGTGAAGCGCACGCGATAAATCGATTATCTGCTGCTCAACCGCTGCTTTTTGCGCAACAAGTACGGCAAATCACTCTCTACAAAGGCGAGCCTCGATCCAAGCAACGGCTCGAATGCTGATGCCGAACGACGCTTGTAGATGAAGCAATTGGTTTTAAGATCCAAGCTTCGGCATCGAGATGCGGAAGCTTGGATCCCAAAAACCAATTGCTTCATGAGATGAAAGTGGCGAACGCAGCGGTCGAGATTGTTTCGATACCCAGGTCGATGTTGGTGCGCGCTCAGTCGCTAGCAAAGGAAGTGTCATGGGTGCAAGAGGACGGTTGCCTATCGCTAGCATAGCGGACAGAGCACAGAGTTACTCGCAGATGCTTTCTTCTTGCAATTTTTTTGTTGCAAAAGAAATGATTTGATAAAAAACATGTTAGCAATTCTTACTTGAAAAGAAAGAACGAGTTACCCTACCACTTGTATGAAGCCCCTTTGTTGTGCGACTGGAGCCATCGCGCCATCGCTGCAACTTGTTACTTTTTCGCGATGTTGCGCACGCATACACACATAGAGCTTTGTGTTTGATCGCACATAGTGGCGATAAGAAAAAAAACACGCATGTGCATCGCTTGCCACGTCGTCTCCGGCATGAAGCATATATTTCTCAATTTCCTGTCGTCGATTGGAACGTTTGTGCTCGTCACGCAAGCCGCTTTTCTTCAGCAGCACGTACACACATACACTGAAGCTAGTAAGTGACCACAAAATTGCCTCTTGCAGCATATGCAACTACATCTCCGTCCACAGTAGGTACGACAGAATGCAATTGTACAAAACACCCTTTTTCAATGCAACAAAGTTTTATTATACCCAGTTAAGCGACTCTCACGATACAAACTTGGTCTTTCTACTGAAGATCGACCCATGCGTAACCGTGTATTTCAAAAACTTTGGTGGCGGTATTCTTAGCGGGAGGTACGTTTCTTGCGCATCTGTCACAACAAGAAACAATTATTATTATCACTAAACCTTGGCAAACTTAGAATGTGAAATACCCCATTACGCGAGATTCCCGTAGCTTTTTTGAGTTTGGCATTCGCTGCTTTCGCTTCCTTCTTGAAAAGGGAATTGAAATCTTTGAGCAATTCATTGAAATCTGGAAAACTTTGCAGTATAACTCGTAGCGAATTAGTATCCATCTCGAAATCGCGTAATACATTATTTAATACATGCTTTACAAGCGGATTTGTCAAAGCATGTTTATTCTTTGCCAGTACCAAAAATCGGAGCTTTCGGACAATTCCATTGATCTTAGTCTCCCCATCGATACTAGCAACATTCTTGAAAGCTTCGATGGGATTGAACAAAACTGGTTTATCTTTGGCCTTCAAAACAGCGTTTGACCATGCCAGTTCGTTGCGCATATCCATAGAAGCGAAGTGAGGAAGAAAACCATATATCTCTTCAGGGTCGTAATCGTCAAGCGACTTCACAATGAATTGTTTGTGTGGCACATGGTCGATCAAATCGAGATAGACTTTGTATTCGAAAGCATAGCGTTCAGATTTCTCCATTAGCTTCTTTGCAGCCGGGAGATGGGATGCAAGAACTTCAGCAAAGTCTGTCCCGTAAGTTGTAGTCAACTTTTTTTTCTCGACCTCGTCGAGCAAGAGGACGACGGGCTTAGCGTTGACAGCGTCGCTAGTTTCGGTAACAGAGCTGCTAGCTTTGGCATCGGAACTTCTTTCGGCAATACGGCTTGTTCTGGCAGTGGAGCTTATTTCGGCATCGGGCAAATCTTTGGCACCTTTGGCAGCTATGGCAGCGACGGTGTCTTTATCAGCGAGAAAATGTTCGACTTGATTAGCTTTTTCGGCAACGATTTTGGACACGGCATTGCGCATGCCTCCTGTTTGTGAATTGGCCAGACTTTTAATAATTGGAGGTTTCATGGCTGCTGTAGATATCATGCGAGTTTCATTATCATCGTCTTGCGCTAAGCCACGGCTAGTCCTCAAGGCTCCATGGCTTTCGTCTACCAGTTGATTGGCCGGAAATGACAATAAAGGCTCGAGCCTGCGTCGTATCGGTTCGATGAGCTTTTGTTCATTCGGATCGAGCGCTGCGCCAGCACTGTGCTGTACAGCAAGAATGGCGACGAAGTACTTGAGAAGCATAATTGGCCGTGAAGGAAGGTGTGAAAGGCAGCAAAGTTTTAGCAAAATATAAAATGACGACGGAAAGCGTGTGGTGACGAGGTATCAATTTAATAGGCCGGAAGCGGTCCCTTCTGCGTATTTTATGCACGAGCTCTTTCCGCGCACATCCTTTAGATTGCAATATGCTTATCATGTCAGTCCTCAGCTCCTATGTGACAAGATCAGATCAGTGGTTGGAGGGCATGATGTTTGGCCAAAATTTAAATGCAACCCATGAGGAAAGAACATACGGATAAATTAAATGTTGAGCCTTTTATGTTGGAGTGTTAACAAAGAGAGTTATTCAAGGCATCAAGCCGAGCAAGCAATAACTTTAGTTTGACGATAGGGCACAATGCAAGCTTTAGAGGACTATCGAATCTTTGAAGAAAGGAGGCACTTTCTGTTGCTTTTTGGGCATGTCAGACCTTGGGCAACTCAGTAGAGAACTGCCCCGGCCCGACTTGACCACCATCTTCGTCAACGCTGTTTCGATAAAGTGCACCCAGTTTCGGCTCTCTTGCAGTGTTTGGAGGTTGCTTCTGTTTATCCATGCCAGCATATCTTGATTTTTTTGCCCACTTATTTTTGAACAGGAGAGAAGAAACGGACGTTTGTAGCACGGTGTGTGGTATCATGAAATTAACACCTAGAAGTGTTAATAAATATATTATCTAAAAGGTAGATTATATTTGGAGAATATTACCTTACATGGTAATATTCTAAAAGCTTATCCATTGGTAGATAAGGCCATTATGTCTACTTGCTCCGCGGTCCAGTCAGCGCTCGACGCGCGCAAAGAGAGAGACAGATAAGGCTTTCTTAAATGTTTTGTATAAGTTTTTATTAATTTCGTATTGAGTAGATAGACAAAAAGAACTTAATCATATTAATACAGTTTTTAAACAACCATTTTTAAAGCAAGTGTTATAAAAGAAGACTTCCTCTGCACGTACTAGTGTACGTGAAGTGGCGTGAGGCACCACTCGCACTGAAGCAGTGCGAAGTGGATTTGTACTGAAACAGTACAAGTCAGTAGTGCCCCGTTACACCTGATAGCACTTTGTAGTCCGTCCAAGGACCACAGTTCCTTCATCTAACATGGACATGTTAGATGATAATGGAAAAACGCATCACGTTTCGCGTGATAGCTACTCCTTTCTAAGTCACATAGAAATGAGTGCGGTCGAACGAATGAGTTCGACCGTAGGGAATGATGCCATCTTGGCCATGCTGTCCGGTTTGGACAGAGATGCTCTATATTCAGCCATCGCCAAGTTCATACAACATGAACTTGACGAGGCGAAGGAAAAGGTAGCCTTGCTTAATCAGCAAGGCTCTTAACAGGCAGAACTGTTTAGGTTACAGCAGGTACAGACCCATGTGCCTGGGCACTAGGCCTTAAGTTGCGCGACCCATATGTCTTTAAGCCGTCAAAAGCTCTTAATTTCGGCTCACACAGACGTTTGAACCGCCTAGGGCTGAGTTTAGAGCTCGATCGGAGCTTCTGAAACTTAAGCAAGGCAAGCGTGATGTTTGCGCTTATGCCCAGCCTATACGACTTTTAGCAAGTTGTATCACGAACAACCCAGTCTATGCATACATGTTGATTACGGTGTTCATGCAGGGTCTTGTGGACGGTCCCGTAGAGATCCATCTGTTCTGATTAAAACTAGATACGTTTGAAGAAGCAATCTTAGTTGCGGTACAGGAGGACTTAAGCTTGAGACAGGCTCAAGCTTGTTTGTCATCATATCGACCTCCGAGACGACAAGAGCTTGGAGGTCCAGAGCCGATGGACCTCTCTTATGTCGAAAGCGAGATCTCTCGCTTTCCGAACAACAAGCGATTGCAGAATTGCAATCGCTGTCAAAGTTAGGACACTACGCTCATGAGTCTAGTGCTCTACGTTTCATCCCGAGAGATACTGAACGTATTTATGGACCGAATGCCAAAAAGGGCAACGGTCGCGGGTCCGATGTTGATGCGAGATCGCAACATCGAGGTGAACCGCCAAAAAACGTTCGGGATCAGTAGGAGCGCAACGCTCTACTGAATCAGCAACTTCAAGGGAATTTGCAAATCTCTTGACAAAAGTTGCTCTAGACACACAATCATTATGTGTATCTGCGCCTGAAAATAACAAATGATTTGTCACTTAGGGCCTAATGGACTGTGAAGCGTCAAATAACTTTAATCGTCGCCACTCACTTGAGGGTGGTAAACTCAAATAGGTTGAGCGCGGCATCCCTCCAACGAGGATGACGGTGAGTCTAGCGACAGGCGCATCGATAACAGTAATGAAACGCGTAGTGAAATTTCACTACACGTTAAAAGATTTACAGTACGATGATGATTTCATCGTACTGGATTTGGATGACAAATTTGATGTCATCCTAGGTTTACCTTAGCTCAGAAATACGAGACAAGAACCAGCTGGCAGCATCGATCCGTAAAGATGCCTGCCACTTGTTCATCAGATGGCCATCTGATGAACGTCTTGGAGCATCCACAAGCATGTGGATGTACTACGAGTGAGTGCGATGGCCTCACTTGTGGTACGGTCGTTAGTACAACAGCACAAGATCACAGTGTGATTACCAATCACAATGTGGAGTCAGCTGCCGGCGGCTGTACTAATGCACAGGCAGCACCGAAAGTCCACCACTCGAAGAAGTCGAGTGGATTGAGACATGAATGCACGCCTAGCGGGCGACATTCAAAAAGTATACCGGTTGCCCCAAGGGACAACACGATGATCCTAGGTCGAGGAGAGAGTCGACCATAGAAGACCCGACTGCGACAGCGCAACAACACTCGGAAGACGTTGAGAAAAAAGGTCCCCACGTACGTGAGAAAAAATCTCCTCAAATAGTTGAAGTAACTAGACGTCAAAATCCCGAGAGATTAACCCCTAGATAGAAACCGAGACATTAAATGTCTAGCTTAATAACGGTTCAAGAGTAGGCGCTTATACTCTTGATCTGTATGCGCCTCCGAAGTAAACTTCGGAGATAACTCAATTACCAACCCTAAAACCTAAACGATTCTTGAGAGAACTGCATAGTGGGAAAATCAAGCAGATCTGCGTACTCGTCACAGAGGACGAATACGTAACCGACATTCGGTCAGCGGTAATTTTTGCAGAGAACAAACGGGTCCTCAGCAGCTCATGATGGACGAAAGTGTCCTCGATGAGAAGACTCAAATTGAAAGATATACTACTCAAGATTGGGAGTCACTAAAGACAAATCCGATACACAAGGATTTAATCGAATTCAAGGATGTATTCCCTGAAGCAGTACCATGCGAGTTGCCTAAGGATAAAGGCACTCGACACGAAATCGACCTCAAACCAGACTCGAAATAATGTGTCATGAAGCAATGGACACTGCCTCGTGAACAAGTACTAGCGATCGACAAATTCTTTAACGATCGAGTAAAAGCGGGCCATGTAAGGGAATCAACCTCCCCACATAGCTCTCCGACCTTCTGTGTGCGAAAGGCCACAGGAGGATGGCGGATAGTGCACGCATTCAACAAACTGAATGCTGCAACGATAACGACTCAAACGCCAATACCTAAAAAGACATAATCATAGATGGTATGTCTAAAAGTACGATCTTTTCATCCATGGATCTGATGGATGAGTTCTATCAAATCCCTATACGTGAACGGAACATCCCGTACACAGCAGCAAGCACCCCCAGTGGGATGCTCTGGGAATAGCTAGTAATGCTAAGGGAATAGTAACGCCCCTGCAATATTCAACAGATGCGTAACAAATCTGTTAAGACCGGTACGAGAATTCGCACCGAATTATTTCGACGATGTATTCGTCCATAGCCGGGCCATGGACGGAAAGACGGACGTGAAAGTTCATAAAACTCACGTTCGTCAGGTTCTTACACTTATGCGAAAGCATAAGTTGTATGCAAATCTCAAGAAGTGTATATTCGCTGCAAGCGAAATACCACTTCTTGGGTGCATCGTCGGAAATCACGGCGTGCGCCCTGATCCCGAAAAGTTCAAGGCAATTACCAACTGGCTAGTTTCAGTCGATGTCAAGGGACTTAATTACCAACTGGCTAGTTTCAGTCGATGTCAAGGGACTTAATAGACCTTGGGCTAGCGGCGTACTTACACAAGTACTAGCGCAATTATGCCGAGATGAGAAAGTATCTTTCTCGTCTCTTGAAAAAAGACGAGAAATGGTTATGGATTGCTGAATGAATGTCAGCGTTTCTTTGAAGGTATCAAGCAAACCTTGATGCAATCGCCCATCTTGGCGATTGCAGATCATGACAGACAATTCCACGTGGTCTGTGACGCCAGCGATTTCGCATTCGGCTGTGCGGTAATGCAATTTGATACAGATGGCGCGGAGCGCGTCGTCTGTTACCAATCGCGTCAGCTGCAACCAGCTGAACGCAATTACCTAGTGCATGACAAGGAAATCCTTACCATGAAATATGCACTGGCTACATTAAGCGTCTATCTCCTCGGAGATAGACCGTTCATCGGATATACGGACTATGCGTCATTACGCACGGCCGTAAATAGCCCACACCTCTCGCAAAGAATGGCGAGGTGGCTATCCTTCTTCGCGGAGTATAATTTCTCCGTCGAATAGAAACCAGGACGACTTAATGTCGTCGCTGATGTTCTTTTGCGCCGCCTAATTTTGCGCCGGCTACAAAACAACAAAGAGGATAAGCCCACGTTGCAGCAATACGTATTTCGTCTTCAATACTACTTGACAACGTAAGAAGATCCTATCAAGTAGTTTTGCTCTTAAAGGTCTTATGAATCACCTCAAAAATCTTATAAGAGATTTTTATAAGGTTCGTCAATATCGAATCAATTTTCAACAGATAGATAGATAGATACACAACACGCAATAGCTTAGGTATTCAACAGCCATTGCTGGCGACAGCTTTCGTGTCCTCATCCCCACCCATAATGATCTGGCGGTTATGCATCAAGTATGAGTACCAATAACTGGGTATCGTGGACGTGAGAAGACTTATGTCACGGTAAGTCCCGATTTCTTCTGGCCTCGTCAGTATGAATTAGTACGCAAGTACATGTGGGCTTGCAAAGTATTTCAACGGGTGAAGCGTAGCCCTTTATCTCATGCTCCGTTATTACCTCTGCCTTTTCGGCAGAGTGTCGGCAGTCCGTATCAATGAGCTTCGTCTTCGGATTTCCAAAAGACGCCCACAAGAATACTGGTATTATTCTTTGTGTTTGTGTATCGGTTCAGGATGGTACATCTTGTTGCAGTCACAAAGTCGATCACAGCCTTCGCTGTGATCGTATCGGTTTTAACACAATATTTCGACATTTCGCATGAAGATATCCGGTTCGCGGCGGAGTTTTGGCAATCTGTGTTCGCATTACTTAGGACATACTTGGAAATGTCACCTTCTGATCACCCTAAACAAAGTTGTCAGACAGAACGGGCAAACCGAATTTTCAAAGAAATACTTCGCGGATACGTCTACTCGTTTACTAGTAAGAGTAATTTCATGCCAATGACACAATATGCCATCAACATTTCGGTACATGCATCAACAAAGCATACACCTTTTTAACGGATAGCGTAAGCTTATCACAAACTCCAACCTTCTTTGAGAGTGACTATTTTTTGGGGGGGGCACTCGCTCGAGCAAAGACCAATTTAGCTCTTGCTCATCACGCGTTCACTCAAAAGTCAATGCAAAGTATACCGATATTGATTTATTCAACACGAAGAAGATAAACTCAGTAAAAGCGATTAGTCTATTTGCTGACTTTGATATGATATACTCAGCATTGACAACAAAATTACTAGTGAGAGCAATGATGCTCTCACTAAAGTGGAGAATGTTAACTCCGCAGTTCGCACTAAGCGCGCTAAAAACAAAGCCGACTCAGCAGGAGAATTCTGCTGGCTCGGGAAGCAGTGGTCCGTTTCGTACAGGATTCCATCGCTGATGTGGTGAACGACAGAAATGGAACACTGATAACAATCGAAGCACAAACGTTCTGATATTTAAAGTTAATGATGTAGTCCTTCTGTCTACGGTAAATCCAGCATAACATGTAGTAGCGAATGTGGACAATCGTAAAATTCTGCTTAGGTATATCAGCCTGTTTCGTCTACTGCACCGCCAAGGCAATCGGTACACGATCGAGCTACCTCATACGATAAATATACATCCTACGTTTTACGTCGAACGTGTTCGCCCGTACTAACACCACGAGATCTCAACTGGCTCCAAATCACCCCTGAAAGGTCTATGGCGTCTGGCAAAGCCTGTGTAGGTCTCGCACTAAGGCATGAATGTTTCGGCAAAGAGTCTAGTTCTCACAAATTAGACGATCAACTGCATCCTTTAATGATGCGATCTTTCGACGAGCTGTCACCAGCTCGTTTTGAAGGGAATTGTGCGCCCGTTCGTTCGACAGCTGATTAATCGCAACATGCGCACGGTTTTTGCAAGTGTTAGCGGCAATTTTTTCGAAGATCGGCGCTATGTCTCGACGACGGAATCGTTAATGATTAACGTCTATTCGCAAGTTTCGGAGGTCGCAACCTATATTATTATGATGACTCGGGTTCGACGAATGAGGAAACCCGATTTTCCTCGTCTCCACATCCATTCACGGGCTCGAACAGAGAAGTGTTTCCTAGTTGAACAATTTTTGAGAAGCGTTTCCTAGTTGAATAATTTTTGAACTACCGCGAGGCGAAGGGTGTCCGAACGAGTTATCTTGTTCGCTGGCGTTTAACCCTCGCATGATAGCTATGGACCTCGAACTAACGGTGGATGTTTCGGGTCTTGTTCAACAGTCCGTTCTCTTCCTTAGAAAGTTCATTGGAAAACGAGTGCTTCACGCGCTTGTAAAAAGGATTGCAAGTTTTTAATTCCTTCACGAAGGGATGCACGTCCTCCAATAAGCGTCTTGGAGAGAGTACGCTTTTTAAGAAGCATGACTACGCCTTAAAGCAGCAGGGACATGAGTCCCCCAACGAAAGTCAAGATAAGACTCGCTCTCTAGACATACGGTGCAGCTTATGGCGTTCACCGACTACAGTCCGTTTCATAAACCGGTCACGAAAACTAACCAGGCATTACGGCCTGTTCTTTGCACATTCTGAGTGAGTGTTTTCCAAGCTTGAATCCTAGGAGTGACATCCTTTGCTCGCTTGCAGGTATCCCGTCAATGCCGGAAAAAGTCATCGATGAAGAATTTGGTATTGTTTTCACAAGGCTCATGAAGCCTGGATGAGTCAAACAATAAAATTTGTATCGTTCGTTGGTCATAACAGACCAGCAAATTAAGTTACCCGTAGACGACAGCCAGGGTTTCTTTCCGGAAGCGAACCTCTCCCGTTGGTTAATGATTACATTTTTTTACTAACAAAACGCTCAAGGTGGTATTTAATATTACTTTGTTTGTGGAGATGCACGCTAGCACCATCAGAAGTAGTGTTTTGAAAGTGACCTTAACGATCACTTCGTGCCTGGTGATGCATTTAAGCATCACCAAATAGATATGATGAGTTAAACAACGTCGCCGCTGACTACAAAACCCTTAGGTTTAATGGACGCGGCCCCGGTTGATCTGGAGGCCTCAATAGTTGCCACGGAGTCGGGCGATGACGCCGACTCGGCCCAGTCACCTACAATGGGAGTAACAGGTAAAAAAAAATCCACAGTAGACGCATTAGCATCGCTAATATCTGCACTGAGCCGTACTGCTGCCAGCTTTGCGGACTCTCAGGCGACGCGCACGGGTTTCAAACTGTGAAATTCTGATATTTACCGGTGTTCCTTCTATGCTCAATTAAAAGTTGGCATTAAAATAAAATTAACAAGTGCTAATTTACAGAAAGAGAGATAGTAGTACTCTCAGCCACTTTACATCAGTCACTAGAGTGACTTTTGTTTAAAGTAAGGTGAGGTAACGGGGTGTTTAGTTACATAAATATTATATCCTAAAAGGATTTTTATTAATGTTATTTCGTATAAGAGGAAAAAAATAAAGAAGCACAAACTTAATACATTTTATTAATTTTGACTTAATAGTTCCAAAACTACCAAATTTAGCAATATTGACGCAATAAGACATAAGCTGTATTGATTGGTTGATTTAAGTTGGATTAACGCGCCAATCGTTACCATACACGACTGGCGTCGCTCAAGGAGGCGCATTGCATAGTAATTCTGAATATATTAAAGCCGGTAGGTAAAGATCGTTATAAAAAACTTGATATATCAATACAGCTTTACAATTTACCTATTCTGAAGCCTTAGAATTTACCTTTAGTAGCTAAGACTTTGTAGCTACTTAGAAACTTCATCTGCACGTCGTGTGCGTGAAGTAGGCGAGGCACCCCACCTTCACTGTAATCAGTGTAGGTTGACTTATACTCTTATCAGTACTAGCAAAAGGTGCCCCGTTACATAAAGCCACCATACTTTTTGCCGTCATAGGCATCCGTCGTAATACTTGCGTTGTTTCACCCAAAAATAGAAATTGCGACTCGGCTAATTGGTTGGTTGTCAATGGCCATAAGATTTTTTTCCGGAATTCGGTTTGCGCACAGGCGTTTTCAAGACCACAACTTCTATGCATACAGCTTTGAACATAATTTGAATAATAAAGGCAGAAGTTATTTAAATTCTATGGAGCACCTAGTGAATTATTGGTGCATCGCGGTACTCATTCATGATGAGTAAACGCAAATTGTTAGGAATGAGGTGACGACACGAGGTGTCTCGCCAGCAATGGCTGTGTAATACGGTTAAACATTGCGTGTTGTGTATCGATTCGTTGAGGATCAACACAATTCCGACAATCCTTTCAAGTATTGTTTTGATCGATTTTTTAAGGTTATTCATCAGCCCAACTAGTGCTTTTGTCTTCTTGATAGACTCTTCTAACGACAAGAAACGTTGACAAAGGAACACTTGTTGTTGCAATAGTGGACTCATGCTCAATGTTGATAGTTGCAACAGTGGGCTCATCCTCACTGCTGTTTTGCTTAGCCGGCTCAAGATCGGGCCGGCGCTAATCGGCATTAGCGATGACATTAATTCGTCCTGATTTATATACTAAGGATAGGTTGTACTCCGCGAAGAAATACAACCATCTTGCCATTCTTTGCGAGAGTACTTAAGGGGATAGTCAATTACTAAATTAAAGTAATTGGACCCACTACTCGGGTGTGGTTCACATCTGTGACCAATGTACACTGTTCACGGCCGTGCGTAAAGACGCATGGTCCTTATAATGAATGAGCGGTCAGGATCAGTGCGTCCACCGTGGCTACACACGATGCACCCAAGAAGTGGTATTTCGATTGCAGCGAATATGCACTTCTTAAGATTTACGTACAACTCATGCTTACGCATAAGTGTAAGAACCTTTTGGACGTGTATACGATATACTTCAACGTCCGACTTCCCGTTCAAGCCTCTGCTATGAACGAAGACGTACTTAAAATAGCTCGGCGCAAAATCCCGCAATTTCTTAACAGATTCGTATCACATCTGTTGAATGTCGCAGGGGTATTACTAAGCCCCTGTGGCATTACTAAGCCCCTGTGGCATAACTAGCCACTTCCGTAGCATTCCGCTTGGGATGCCTACTGCTGTGAACGGGATATCGTGTTCACGCATAAGGATCTGATAAAAATCCATCCATCAGATCCATTGACAAAGAAACAGTACTCTTTCATATACCATTAATGATTACGCCTTTTTATGGTATTAGCGTTTGAGCCGGTTCCGTTACAGCGTTCAATTTATTGAACACATGCATTTCCTCTACCCTTCTGTTGCGGCACGCACACGGAAGGTCGGAGATATGTGAGAGCTTAACTCTCTCACATGACCCGCTGCTAATCGATTGGCAAAGATGTTGTCGATCGCTAATTTTTGTTCACGGGGCAATGGGGACTGCTTCATGACACAGTATTTGTAACCAGACATCAGGTCGATTTCATGCCGAGTGCCATTAATTTTAGGCAACTCGCACGGTTGGATTCAAAGAATACATCCAATTATTCGATCAATTTCTAAAGACTCCCCGTTTTGGGACGTAAAACGCTCCAATAGAGTCTTCTCATCGAGGACCCTTTCGTCCTTCGATGAGCTGCTGAGAACCCGTTCGCTCTCAGGAAATACTACTGCCGACCAAATATCGGCCACATAGCTATATTTGCGAACACACTAATATTAATATCACTACTAGCATTCTGATGTTAATATTTCGTGTCTAACTTCTCATGTTGTCATCTCTGACAAGTACGCAGATCTGCTTGACTTTGCCACTCGCAGATCACGCAAGAATTGTTTCAGTTTCAGCGTTGACAATTGAGTTATCTCCGAAGTTAACTTCGGAAGCGCTATCAGACCAAGTGAATAAGCGCCTACACTTGATCGTTTACTAAAAAAATTATGTATCAGTTTCCTATTTGGAACTAATTTCCAAAAATATCTGGGAACATTTGACCACAGATTTCTGGGACGTATTCCCGCAGATCCATGGGAAGTTATTCCCCAAAGTTTTTTCGGAGAGTATCCTCCCCCGACTACTTTTAGCTGTTATTGCGCATTCACAGCGAGATCCTTTACGATCCCTACATTCGATCTAGGACTTTCGCACTGCCTCTTGTAGACAGGCGTTTCATTTTTTTTTGGATGTTGCTTTCTAAGCAAGCATTCTTGTTTCGTACCACTCAACGCATTCGAGAGGTCGAACAATTACTGTGTTTGTTCATCAATTGGATAAACTCACAATACAACTGACTAGGTATCATGTGTGCTGGATAAGCATATAGGTCCCGTTTGCCCTGCTTTAAATTTAGGAGCTCAACTCGAGCCCTGAATTCGGCACGTGGTGGCTCAAATGTTTGCCTGAGCCGGGTCTTAAAGACATCATACGACCCAAAATCTAATGGGTCGTGAAGCTTAAGCCCTAAGGCCCAAGATTGGCACGTCTGGCTAAGTTAGACATGCCAAATTTTAATTTCGTCGCATCATCATTGATGCGGCAAGCTTCTATGGCGTCGTCTAATTCGACGAACCATCTCAAATGGAGTCGCCTTCGACTGCCTTAAACTTAGAGATTTCTATCTTTAAGCTTTCAGGTCGACGCGAAGCGTCGGCTCGCTAACAGCATGTAAATGCTGCCATCTCAACAACAACAACCAATTTCGACTGTTGAGCACCCTGTTCTTTTAACACCTCCACGTGCTGAGAGCCTTGTTGGTGAAGCAAGGCTACTTTTATGGGGCCCCGTCGAGTTCGTGTTGACTGAACTCGGCTATGGCCGCTTGTTGTTCATCTGTGTTCAGAGTGAACAGTGTCGCAAACGGCTGGCTCGCCTACGACCGAACTCATCCGTTCGATGGCTCTCCATTCAAGGTCACTCAATAAGTAAACATTTCACCCGTTGCGTGATAGCCTTCTTGAGGGGCTTGAAAGCTCCCTCCTTCATCATCCAACATGTCCAAGTTGGATTGAACGTGCGTGGGCCGTTGAACGGACTTTGAAGTGCTACCAGGTGCACTTTACTAATACTGTTAGCAGTACTAGACAGCCTACACTGATTACAGTGAAGGTGGGGTGGCTCGGTTACTTCGCGTACACGACGTGCAGAGGAAGATTACAGGGATAGGTAGTCTTAGCTACCAAAAGTTGGTTCTAAGGCTTCAAAGTAGAGAAAAAGTAAAACTGTATTAATGTAATAAGTTCCTACGTAACGATCTTATTTATACTACTGACCATATTATATTATTAACAAACTATGTAGGGTGCCTAATTGCGCACCGCACAATCGCGTCTTTTAACGATTGGCGGTTGATTAAACTTAAATCAACCAATCAATAGAACTAAAGTCTTATTGCGTCAATATTACCAATTTGGTAATATTGGAACTATTAAGTTAAATTATTAATAAAGATAATAATTTTGTCTTCTTTCTTTATATATTTCCTCTCATCGGAAATAATAATTATGATTCCTCTTAAAAGAAATAATATTTATGTAACGGACACCCCAATACACTTGAAATTGCAGTTGGCAGCTACTTGTACTACGCAAGGACAGCAGGGAGATATTTTCATTTTTTTTTACCGAGAACGGCGTTTTCCCCGAACAGAGCCCCACAAGATGCGATATATTCAGCTCTCGACATCCAAGGTAAGATGCAGCGCTAATCGGTTTCAGCTGATCCCTTACTTTGCTCTTCTCTTGTCTTTCACAAACGTGAATTCCAATTCCGTCAAATGAATGGAACTCCCATTAATTGGGATAACTGTAACAAGATTGTTTCACAATGTGCTGTCATTACCATCGATCCCAAAATGCTATAAGGGTGTGCACGCTGTCCATCGGGTGATGAGAAACGTAAGTAAACTCGCGACAATGGCGATTAACACAAATTTGTAATAAATTCTTTGTTTATATCTAACACGAATCGAAACTTCGCAACCTAATTGTCCTGGATGACTTGTTGATTGACCAAGAACATCAGGCTTTTTCAGTATTACATTAGAGGACTATAACAGAGGTCCACGAAGATACGTAATTCTTGAAACCTACTTCACTTAGATCTTGAGCCGCCTTTCGAGATTTTAACTTGGTCGCAGCGACTGAGATCTCTTTAAGCAACAATGTCGAGAAGACAATCAGGACGATGGATTTCATTTACTGCAAGACCAACAAGATCGTAAGGGGAGTTCGTTGTTGATTCGTAAAAAAATCACGTCACAAATGTCCAACTTATTGCTTCGTTTTCTGGATGCATCAATTGACGAATACACGTGTTCGATTTGCAATCGACGCATATCCTGGTAGTAGACGCTAAGCATTTATTTTGCAGTAAGTGGACAAAATACGATATCTTGACCTTCTACGCTTTCGACGACCTTTGCGAGACCGGATGTTACAGGATCTTCAGAAATTCACCAGCGAGTCATCGACTACCAATTGCAAGGATAATCGTAGTTCTGTCGACCTTTTTGCACTGATGTGCTTGTGCTTAAGTAAATTACTCCGCGAATCGAAAATAGAACACTACGGCACTTTTAATTTGTTAGGCATCTATAAGGCCTGATCTCTATACATTGTGCCGCGCAATGAGAAGATCAAGCTTGCTTGCTTAGTAGCTTGGCGACTCCACAGCCCATGAGACAGATGATAGTTACACCAACTAGGTGAAAACTAAATGGTATACCAAAAGGAGGGACGGCAGGAACATGAATGTTATCGGGGTCTTCGTACAGTACCGTATGTTGGTGAGCCGAGTCGCGGACGATGGCTGCTGCACGGCGACCTGCTACAAAACCATCCTCGTGAAATCCGCGGCCAAGCCAGGCACCGGAAAGAGTTATGCCATCCTCTTGAATAATTTCATTCTGTGGGATACAATCTGCTAAGAGGCGCGGGTGGTCCCAGCGAAAAGTAGAAATGATTGTATCCGAAGCCGGACGTTTGCCTTGATAGTCGTGAGGTGTGATGGTCACAAAAACGTCTTTTTTGGTGTTAAGGCGCTGAATGCGGTTCATCCAATATGTCAGAATGTACTGATCATCTTTGGTGATGAGAACATTCCAACTGCTCCACACCTTCTTTGAGAACGGTAGCATGACAGGGTCACAATGAACATAAATCAAGCTCTTGTGGTAGTGAAAACGCATCAGTGATCTATACGACTTCTCACTCCAACGCAACATTTCAGCACTCTCGTCTGCGTGGGTTGCGAGTACGACATGGTCACAATCAATTCTCTCGCCACTCTTTAAAATGACAGCCTTGCCGCCCTTTTCAACTTCATCAACAGTGGCGTTGTAACGAATTGTTCCATTGTACTCCTCGGTAAAGAGTTTAATGAACGGCTCAACGTAGCTTGAGCCGACGTACCACCACAAGTGCCTCGGACGATCCGTTCGACGCCCCAGCGCTCCTAGTATCACTTGCCACAATGGTATGTATAATGAATTGGAGTGTGACTTGAGGCATCGAAGAAACTGCGAAACAGGAAGGTCCAGGACGTCGTGCTTGGGAATTGTCCAGAGAATGGAGACAAAAGCAAGGAAGTAATGGCGAAAAAAAACGTTCGAGTAACGGCCTTTGGCGGCCCATTCACGTGTGGTAATATTTTCTTTCACAGGCATCGACATGAGGTCCATCGTGAACTTGTATATGTCAATAAGCACGCGCCAGATCCGAAAGTCAAAAAGGTTGCGGGCACTGCCGTTAAATGGCGCACGTGATGAGAACTGCAGATCACCTTTTATATCCGATGTGACCGTGAGGCTCATGGGAATACGCTTCTTTGTCGTGCCGTCTTCCTGAGTCACGCCTAGCGACTTAAACCACTGTTTGATGTTGGGATTGGAATCGCCAAACATCATGAAGCCAATGTCAACCATCTCTCCGTCAATTTCCATCCCATACGTGTGGCCTCCCAGCGTCGAATTCTTCTCGATAAGTATGACTTCATGGCCATCCTTCACGAGGTGGTAGGCAGCAGATGATCCACCAATGCCGGAGCCGACAACGACGACTTTCATGGTACCCCGACCGAAAATTTTGCTCGATTGGACGCGGTATCGTGCAGTTTTTACTTACAATTAATAAGTCTTAAGTTTAATTGTCTACACCTCGCCACCAGATCGATATCTGGTGGCGAAATCTACTTTTAATGAAGTAAGGGTAAGGTGAATTTTTAAAATATGAAATAAAATTCACTTTAATTCATTTCTTCTTGTGATCTTAAAGTAGACTTGTGCTACGACCAGTGATAGTAACTTCCTCAGGCCCATACTATCGGGAATAAGTTGCCACTTGGTTCTACGAACGACAGATCCTTGAACTAGTATTTAAGTTGTGGAACTTCTTAGTAATACAGAACTAAGTGATTCTATGAGTTTGAAGTATTTCTCTGACTTTATGAGCGAGGTAGCTGCGCTCCATCTTAAAGAAAATAATATACATGTAGGAGGAAACCCAGTTACATACTTGGTGCCAGGCTTCATGGAGGTGGGCACGTCTTTATGCGGCCACTGTAACGGTGATTATCGTTACATGAAATTAACACTTAAAGGTTGTTAATTAATATATTATCCAAAAGGGAATATTACCATGTAAAGTTATATTCTCTAAATATTATAACTTTACATGGTAATATTCTAAAAACGTATTCATTGGTAGATATATATCATTATATCTACTTTCTCCGCGGTCCAGTCAGCGCTGGACGCGCGCAAAGAGAAAGACATATAAGACTTTATTACATGTTTTTAATTAGTATATAATTAAGTTGGTATCAAGTATTTAGAAACAAAAGAACTTGATTATACTAATATAGTTTTTAATTAACCCTTTTTGAAGCAAGTGTTTTAAAGAGAGTCTTCCTCTGCACGTACTAGTGTACGTGAAGTGACGTGAGGCACCACTCGCACTGAGGTAGTGCGAAGTGGACTTGTACTGAAGCAGTACAAGTCAGAAGTGCCCCGTTGCACCTGGTAGCACTTTGTAGTCCGTCCAAGGACCACAGTTCATCATCCAACACGGACATGTTTTTTTTTAAATAATAATGGAAAACGCATCACGTTTCGCGTGATAGCTACACGTTTCTAAGTGACATAGAAAGGAGTGCGGTCGAACGAATGAGTTCGACCGTAGAGAATGATCCCATCTTGGCCATGCTGTCCAGTTTGGACAGAGATGCCCTCCATTCAGCCATCGCCAAGTTCATACAACATGAGCTTGACGAGGCGAAGGAGAAGGTATTCTTGCTTAATCAGCAAGGCTCTCAACAGGCAGAACTGTTGAGGTTACAACAGGAAAAGACCCCTGTACCTGGGATGACGCACACGCGTCTTTCAGAAACCTTAAAGATTGACATCACTAAGTATAGAAGAGTCGTAGAAGACTCCCTCTTGAGATGGTTTGTCGAGTTGGACGATGCCATAAGGGCTCGTCACATCGTCGACGAGCAAATCCAAACCGCATTTGCTCAGTCAGATTTGGCAGGTCGTGCCAAAACGTGGGCACTAGGCCTTTTGTTGCGCGACCCATATGTCCTTAAGTCGCTTGAGGCTTATAAAGCCCGGCTTAACAGACGTTTGAACAGCCTAGGGATGAGTACAGAGCTCGATCAGAGCTTCTGAAACTCAAGCAAGGCAAGCGTGATGTTCACGCTTATGCCCATCACATACGACTCTTAGCGAGTTGTATCACAAACAACCCAGTTCATAAACACACGTTGATTACAGTGTTCATGCCAGGTATTACGTATGGTCCCGTAAAGACCCACCTCTTCCGCTTAGAACTGGACACGCTTGAAGAAACAATATTCGTTGCGGAACAGGCGGACTTTAGCTTGAGACAGGCTCAAGCTAGTTCGTCATCATATCGTCCTCCAAGATGGCACGAGTTAGGAGGTCCAGAACCTATGGACCTCTCTTATGTCGAAGGCAAAAAATCTCGCTTTTTTTGAACAATAAGCGATTGCAGAAATGCAATTGATGTCAAAAGTTAGGACACTACGCTAATGAGTGTAGTGCCCCACGCCCAGTACTGAGAGGTACTGAACGTAATTATGGACCGAATGTAAGAAAGGGCAACGGTCGCGGATCCGACGTTGTTGCGAAATCGCAACAGCGAGGCGGACCGCCAAAAAATGGACGGGGTCAGTAGGGGCGCAACGCCCTACTGATCCAGCAACCTCAAGAGAATTTGCAAATCTCTTGACAAAAGTTGCTCCAGACACACAATCATTATGTGTCTCTGCACCTGGTGATGAGGTATCCCTCATCACCTTGAAGTTGAAAGTGACAAATGATTTGTCACTCAGAGCCCTAGTGGACTGCGGAGCGTCGAATAACTTTATTCGTCGCCAGTCACTAGAGGGTCGTAGGCTCAAATATGTTGAGCGCGACATCCCTCCAACGAGGATGACGGTGCGTCTAGCGACAGGCGCATCGATAACAGTAATGAAACGCGTAGTGAAATTTCACTACACGTTAAAAGATTTACAGTACGATGATGATTTCATCGTACTGGATTTGGATGACAAATTTGATGTCATTCTAGGTTTACCTTGGCTTAGAAAATACGAGCAAAGAATCAGCTGGCAGCATCGATCCGTAAAGATGCCTGCCACTTGTTCATCAGATGGCCACCTGATGAACGTCTTGGACCGTTCACAAGCGTGTGGATGTACTACGAGTAGTTGCGATGGCTTCACTTGTTGTACGGTCGTTAGTACGAATGCACAAGATCACAGTGTGATTATTAATCACCTTGTGGAGTCAGCTGCCGGCGGCTGTGCGAATGCACAGGCAGCACTGAAGGTCCATCACTTAAATAAGTCGAGTGGATTGAGACATGAATGTTCGCCTAGCGAGCGACATTCAAGGAGTATACCGGTTGCCCAGAAAGGACAACACGATGATCCTAGGTCGAGCAGAGAGTCGACCGTAGAGGACTGTGATTGTGATAGCGCAATCACAGTCGGAAGACGTTGAGGGAATAAGTCACTAAGTACTTGAGGAGAAATCTCCTTAAGCACTTAATGCTGAAGTGACTAATTCAGCATCCCGAGAGATTGATCCCTCGGCAGTCTGTGGATAAATCCCAGGGAGAAACGAGACATTGAATGTCTTGGTTAATAACGGATCAAGACTAGGCGCTTATACACTTGATCTGTATGCGCCTCCGAAGTTAACTTCGGAGATAACTCAATTACCAGCCGTAGAACCCAAGCGGCTCTTGAGAGATCTGCATAGTGGTAGAATCAAGCAGATCTGCATACTCTTTACAGAGGACGAATACGTGACCGATAACGATCAGCGGTACTTTTTGCAGAGAACGAATGGATTCTCAGCAGCTCATTGATAGACGAAAGTGTCCTCGATGTGAAGACTCGGATTGAGAAATATACTACTCAATCCTGGGAGTCACTCAAAACAAATCCTTTATACAAGGATTTGATTGAATTCAGGATTGTATTCGCTGGAGCAATTTTATGCGAGTTGCCTAAGGATAAAGGCACTCGACATGAGATCGAGCTCAAACCGGGCTTAAATTACTGTGCCTTGAAGCAGTGGTCACAGCCTCGTGAACAAGTACTTGCGATCGACAAATTCTTTGCCGATCGCTTAGCAGCGGGCCATGTGCCGGAATCAACTTTCCACATAGCTCTCCGACCTTCTGCGTGTGAACGGCCACAAGAGGGTGGCGGATAGCACACGCATTCGATAAAATGAATGCTGCAACGGTACCGGCTCAAACGCCGATACCTAGAAAAGGAGTAATCATAGACAGTATGTCTAAGAGTACCATCTTTTCGTCTATGAATCTGATGAATGGGTTTTATCAGATCCTTATGCGTGAACAAGACATCCCATACACAGCAGTGAGCACTCCTAGTTGGATGCTCTGGGAATGCCTCGTAATGCCACAGGGGCTTAGTAACGCCCCTGCAACATTCAACAGATGTGTAACAAATCTGTTGAGACCGGTGCGGGATTTCGCACCGAGTTATTTCGACGATGTATTCGTCCATAGCCGGGCCATGGACGGTAAGACGGACGTGGAAGTTCATAAAACTCACGTTCGTCAGGTTCTTACACTTATGCGAAAGCATAAGTTGTATGCAAATCTCAAGAAGTGTATATTCGCTGCAAGCGAAATACCACTTCTTAGGTCCATCGTCGGTAAACACGGGCGTGCGCCCTGATCCAAAAAGATCAAGGTAATTACCGACTGGACAGTTCCAGTCGATGTCAAGGGACTCAGAAGTTCCTTGGGTTAGCGGCGTACTTGCACAAGTACTCCCGCAATTATGCCGAGATGACAGTTTATCTCAATCGCCCATCTTGGCGATTGCAGATCAAGACAGACCATTTTATGTGGTCCGTGACGCCAGCGATTTCACAATCGGCTGTGCGTTAATGCGATACGATACAGACGGCGCGGAGCGCGTTGTTTGTTACCAATTGCGTTAGCTACAACCAGGTGAACGCAAATACCCAGTGCATGACAAGAAAATTCTTGCCATGAAATATGCACTGGCTAAGTTTTGGGTCAATCTCCTCGGAGATAGACCGTTCAATGTATATACGGACCATAATTCATTACGATCGGCCGTAAACAGCCCCCACCTCTCGCAAGAATAAGCGAGGCGGCTATGCCGACCGGATTTCAAGCTGGCTGCGCATTCCAACAGTAAAAGTAATCTCTTTGTTGCAACACTAATTTCAAGTGTTCTGTCATCAACCTTGTTTCATGACATATAGAAAACCTACAAAGACGACAAGGACCTTTTGCGTTTAATGGATCGTCTATGAATCCACACGATATAACTTTTATAGATTTACCGGCTTATATCGATCTTCATCCGATTGATACACACACGCCACGGCTTATCGTATTACATAGCCGTTGCCGGCGACACTCCACGTGTCGTCGTCCCAACTCACAATGATTTGCGCTGGTGCATCATGTATGGATGTAACGATGCACCAACAAGTGAACATCGTGGACGTGAGAAAACTTATCTCACTGTAAGTCGCGACTTTTAATGGGCCCCGCCTGTATCAGTTCGTGCGCTGGTACATTCGTGCTTGCGAGGTATGTCAACGGGTGAAGCCTAGCCCTTCATCCCGTGCGCCTCTTTAACCTCTACCACTTCCGGCAGAGTGTTGGCAGTCCGTATCTATGGACTTCGTCTTCGGATCTCCCGAAGCCAATCACAAAAACAATGGAATTCCTGGTTTGTTGACAGATTCAGCAAGATGGTACATCTTGCTGCAGTACCAAAGTCGATCACGGCTTTGGGCTGTGCCCGTCTCTTTATCTACGCGGTATTCAAACTCCACGAATTACCGCGTGAACTGGTCTCGGTTAGAGATCCACGGATCACGGCGGAGTTTTAGCAATCCGTGTTCTAATCTCTCGGAACACGACTGACTATGTCAACTTCTGATCATCCAGCGACAGATGGTCAGACGGAACGCGAGAATCGCGCCCTCGAAGAGATGCTTCGAGGTTGCGTCCAATCGAATCCAAATTGGAGCGAGTTTTTACCGATTGTCGAATTCGCCATCAATAATTCGGTTCATGCTTCTACAACGCATACACCATTCTTCGTGAATGGCTTACGCCATCCTCGCATACCCACCCAATTAGAGGGATCCTCTAGTTTAAGTGGGTGGACTCGCACGAGAAAAAGTATTCCTGACTCATGCTCATCACGCGTCGAAGTTAACAACGACGCGAGTGATGTCGATGTCGAAGATATCGACATCGAAGACGAGAATGATCTCATGGCAGTACGCACTGAGCGTACTGAAAAAGACGAAGTAAATGAGTCAGCAGAAGAATTCCTGCTAACTCGAGAATCAATAATCCGTTTCGTTCAGGATTCCATTGCTAACGCAGTGGGCCGTCAGAAACGGAATGCAGACAAACATGGAAGAGCAAATGTTCATTCATTTAACATTAATGATCGAGTGCCACTCTCTACGGTAAACCTACCTAAGCGTGTAGTCACTAATGTGGGTAGCAGTAAACTACTACCCAAGTTCATTGGGCCTTTCCGTGTACTGCATCGCAGAGGCAATGCGTACACAATAGAATTGCCACGTAGGATGCGAACGCATCCTACGTTTTACGTTGGTCGGCTCCGCCCGTACCATCAGTACGCGG
>NC_090624.1:0-8877 GCF_004359215.1 Bremia lactucae | reverse complement strand
CCTGTTCCGCTTGGAACTGGATACGCTTGAAGAAGCAATATCCGTTGCGGAACAGGAGGACTTTAGCTTGAGACAGGCTCAAGCAAGTTCGTCATCATATCGTCCACCAAGACGACACGAATTAGGAGGTCCAGAACCCATGGACCTTTCCTACGTCGAAAGCGAGAGACCTCGCTTTCCGAACAATAAGCGATCGCAGAAATGCCATCGCTGCCAAAAATTGGGACATTACGCTCATGAGTGTAGTGCCCCACGTCCAGCACCAAAAGGTACTGAACGTAATTTTGGATCGTATGCCAAAAAGGGCAACGGTCGCGGATCCGACGTTGTTGCGAAATCGCAACAGCGAGGCGGACCGCCAAAAAATGGACGGGGTCAGTAGGGGCGCAACGCCCTACTGATCCAGCAACCTCAAGAGAATTTGCAAATCTCTTGACAAAAGTTGCTCCAGACACACAATCATTATGTGTCTCTGCACCTGGTGATGAGGTATCCCTCATCACCTTGAAGTTGAAAGTGACAAATGATTTGTCACTCAGAGCCCTAGTGGACTGCGGAGCGTCGAATAACTTTATTCGTCGCCAGTCACTAGAGGGTCGTAGGCTCAAATATGTTGAGCGCGACATCCCTCCAACGAGGATGACGGTGCGTCTAGCGACAGGCGCATCGATAACAGTAATGAAACGCGTAGTGAAATTTCACTACACGTTAAAAGATTTACAGTACGATGATGATTTCATCGTACTGGATTTGGATGACAAATTTGATGTCATTCTAGGTTTACCTTGGCTTAGAAAATACGAGCAAAGAATCAGCTGGCAGCATCGATCCGTAAAGATGCCTGCCACTTGTTCATCAGATGGCCACCTGATGAACGTCTTGGACCGTTCACAAGCGTGTGGATGTACTACGAGTAGTTGCGATGGCTTCACTTGTTGTACGGTCGTTAGTACGAATGCACAAGATCACAGTGTGATTATTAATCACCTTGTGGAGTCAGCTGCCGGCGGCTGTGCGAATGCACAGGCAGCACTGAAGGTCCATCACTTAAATAAGTCGAGTGGATTGAGACATGAATGTTCGCCTAGCGAGCGACATTCAAGGAGTATACCGGTTGCCCAGAAAGGACAACACGATGATCCTAGGTCGAGCAGAGAGTCGACCGTAGAGGACTGTGATTGTGATAGCGCAATCACAGTCGGAAGACGTTGAGGGAATAAGTCACTAAGTACTTGAGGAGAAATCTCCTTAAGCACTTAATGCTGAAGTGACTAATTCAGCATCCCGAGAGATTGATCCCTCGGCAGTCTGTGGATAAATCCCAGGGAGAAACGAGACATTGAATGTCTTGGTTAATAACGGATCAAGACTAGGCGCTTATACACTTGATCTGTATGCGCCTCCGAAGTTAACTTCGGAGATAACTCAATTACCAGCCGTAGAACCCAAGCGGCTCTTGAGAGATCTGCATAGTGGTAGAATCAAGCAGATCTGCATACTCTTTACAGAGGACGAATACGTGACCGATAACGATCAGCGGTACTTTTTGCAGAGAACGAATGGATTCTCAGCAGCTCATTGATAGACGAAAGTGTCCTCGATGTGAAGACTCGGATTGAGAAATATACTACTCAATCCTGGGAGTCACTCAAAACAAATCCTTTATACAAGGATTTGATTGAATTCAGGATTGTATTCGCTGGAGCAATTTTATGCGAGTTGCCTAAGGATAAAGGCACTCGACATGAGATCGAGCTCAAACCGGGCTTAAATTACTGTGCCTTGAAGCAGTGGTCACAGCCTCGTGAACAAGTACTTGCGATCGACAAATTCTTTGCCGATCGCTTAGCAGCGGGCCATGTGCCGGAATCAACTTTCCACATAGCTCTCCGACCTTCTGCGTGTGAACGGCCACAAGAGGGTGGCGGATAGCACACGCATTCGATAAAATGAATGCTGCAACGGTACCGGCTCAAACGCCGATACCTAGAAAAGGAGTAATCATAGACAGTATGTCTAAGAGTACCATCTTTTCGTCTATGAATCTGATGAATGGGTTTTATCAGATCCTTATGCGTGAACAAGACATCCCATACACAGCAGTGAGCACTCCTAGTTGGATGCTCTGGGAATGCCTCGTAATGCCACAGGGGCTTAGTAACGCCCCTGCAACATTCAACAGATGTGTAACAAATCTGTTGAGACCGGTGCGGGATTTCGCACCGAGTTATTTCGACGATGTATTCGTCCATAGCCGGGCCATGGACGGTAAGACGGACGTGGAAGTTCATAAAACTCACGTTCGTCAGAATCTTACACTTATGCCTAAAGCGTAAGTTGTATGCAAATCTCAAGAAGTGTATATTCGCTGCAAGCGAAATACCACTTCTTAGGTCCATCGTCGGTAAACACGGGCGTGCGCCCTGATCCAAAAAGATCAAGGTAATTACCGACTGGACAGTTCCAGTCGATGTCAAGGGACTCAGAAGTTCCTTGGGTTAGCGGCGTACTTGCACAAGTACTCCCGCAATTATGCCGAGATGACAGTTTATCTCAATCGCCCATCTTGGCGATTGCAGATCAAGACAGACCATTTTATGTGGTCCGTGACGCCAGCGATTTCACAATCGGCTGTGCGTTAATGCGATACGATACAGACGGCGCGGAGCGCGTTGTTTGTTACCAATTGCGTTAGCTACAACCAGGTGAACGCAAATACCCAGTGCATGACAAGAAAATTCTTGCCATGAAATATGCACTGGCTAAGTTTTGGGTCAATCTCCTCGGAGATAGACCGTTCAATGTATATACGGACCATAATTCATTACGATCGGCCGTAAACAGCCCCCACCTCTCGCAAGAATAAGCGAGGCGGCTATGCCGACCGGATTTCAAGCTGGCTGCGCATTCCAACAGTAAAAGTAATCTCTTTGTTGCAACACTAATTTCAAGTGTTCTGTCATCAACCTTGTTTCATGACATATAGAAAACCTACAAAGACGACAAGGACCTTTTGCGTTTAATGGATCGTCTATGAATCCACACGATATAACTTTTATAGATTTACCGGCTTATATCGATCTTCATCCGATTGATACACACACGCCACGGCTTATCGTATTACATAGCCGTTGCCGGCGACACTCCACGTGTCGTCGTCCCAACTCACAATGATTTGCGCTGGTGCATCATGTATGGATGTAACGATGCACCAACAAGTGAACATCGTGGACGTGAGAAAACTTATCTCACTGTAAGTCGCGACTTTTAATGGGCCCCGCCTGTATCAGTTCGTGCGCTGGTACATTCGTGCTTGCGAGGTATGTCAACGGGTGAAGCCTAGCCCTTCATCCCGTGCGCCTCTTTAACCTCTACCACTTCCGGCAGAGTGTTGGCAGTCCGTATCTATGGACTTCGTCTTCGGATCTCCCGAAGCCAATCACAAAAACAATGGAATTCCTGGTTTGTTGACAGATTCAGCAAGATGGTACATCTTGCTGCAGTACCAAAGTCGATCACGGCTTTGGGCTGTGCCCGTCTCTTTATCTACGCGGTATTCAAACTCCACGAATTACCGCGTGAACTGGTCTCGGTTAGAGATCCACGGATCACGGCGGAGTTTTAGCAATCCGTGTTCTAATCTCTCGGAACACGACTGACTATGTCAACTTCTGATCATCCAGCGACAGATGGTCAGACGGAACGCGAGAATCGCGCCCTCGAAGAGATGCTTCGAGGTTGCGTCCAATCGAATCCAAATTGGAGCGAGTTTTTACCGATTGTCGAATTCGCCATCAATAATTCGGTTCATGCTTCTACAACGCATACACCATTCTTCGTGAATGGCTTACGCCATCCTCGCATACCCACCCAATTAGAGGGATCCTCTAGTTTAAGTGGGTGGACTCGCACGAGAAAAAGTATTCCTGACTCATGCTCATCACGCGTCGAAGTTAACAACGACGCGAGTGATGTCGATGTCGAAGATATCGACATCGAAGACGAGAATGATCTCATGGCAGTACGCACTGAGCGTACTGAAAAAGACGAAGTAAATGAGTCAGCAGAAGAATTCCTGCTAACTCGAGAATCAATAATCCGTTTCATTCAGGATTCCATTGCTAACGCAGTGGGCCGTCAGAAACGGAATGCAGACAAACATGGAAGAGCAAATGTTCATTCATTTAACATTAATGATCGAGTGCCACTCTCTACGGTAAACCTACCTAAGCGTGAAGTCACTAATATGGGTAGCAGTAAACTACTACCCAAGTTCATTGGGCCTTTCCGTGTACTGCATCACAGAGGCAATGCATACACAATAGAATCGCCACGTAGGAGGCGTTCGCATCCTACGTATTACGTTGGTCGGCTCCGCCCGTACCGTCAGTATGCGGCTTCTTGCGAGGACGGATTTGACATCCCTTTTCAAGAATCCCCAAAAGATTCTTGTGATCGCGAACCAGATTCTAATGTTGGACTGACGGTTCCGAATATCCTCGAAACTGCGATGAGTTGACGACAGCTCATCGCAAACAGCATGATATTTCCGTTCGTACTCCAACATGGAGTACACACTCTTCGAACGGTCTTCCAACCGCTCGATATGGTGAGCCTGCACCATCTGCTCCAACAAGCGACGTTTGCCGCGTTCGTAGTCATGTCCCTCCTCCAAATCATGGAGTAGATGATGATCGATTTTGTCGATCCTCGACATTAGATCCGACACACGATTCGGATCTAATTTTCTCTCCTCCACCACAACCATTGGTGAATCCCCATGGTGAATAACGTTTCCTTGTGGAACGTATCCAGAACCACCGTGATGTGAAGGGTCGGCGAACGAGTTATCTTGTTCGCTGGCGTGGTTATCTACCTTCACATGACAGCTGGAAGTCTTGTTCCCAGCTGGTTGCTGACGTTAAGGGCCTCGTCCGTCAGTATGACGAGACCCATCGATGCTTAAAAAAAGAATCGAGATAAAAATCTTCCTCAGCGCGAAAGTTCTTCGCGCTGAGATCAAGACCATGTAGCTTTGTCGCAACAAAAAAGGAATATTTTTTGTCAGGAGTAGTCTCTCCAGATAAGCTATTAATTAGCTGCTCGGGCAAAAGCCACGGCTTCTTCTCAGGGGGCAGGACGAGACATTTTAGTATCTACGATTCCCTGAGTGGTACCCACTGAAGCAGGTGATCAATAAGAACTTTTACTACGATGGCTTACGCCATCGTCATCACTACGCAAAGAAATAAGTGTGGGTGACGGCACGGGAGACGGTGCAGGCGATGCGGAACCATCCTCATTGTCGGAACCGAACATGCTGTAACGAATTCTACCAGCATGTCGACTCGAATGAGCCCCCTCATTCAAAGGCTCATAGACAGCCGTCTGACGATGATCAGGCGACAGTTCTGTTCTCCCGAGTTGGTCATTTCGTCCGACTCGCATTCGTAGTCGACCTCTGAAGAGGACTCGCATTCACGTGGTGTATCACCACGTGCACCCACAACATTAAGAGGTGCGAGAGAAGATAATCTACAGCAGACGGAACGCCTGCCGCAAGAGACAATACTGCGTCGCCCGCGCTGGCATGAACCGCAGCTGAAGGCGCCACACTATTCCCATACCGCATGGACTTGTTAACCATGCGATAGAATTAGAAATGATGAGTCTGACCAATCAACCTCGTTCTTCGTAAAGTTTTCTTACAGTGACCACTCTACCCAATGACAGTCAGAGTGATTGTCGTTTAAGGGGGATGGGAGATGTAACGAGGTGTATCGTTACATGAAATTAGCACTAAAGGTTGTTAATTATATATTATCTAAAAAAGTATATAATATTGGAGAATATTAATTGGAATGGTAATATTCAAAAATCTTATCCATTGGTAGATACAGACCATTATATCTACTTTCTCCGCGGTCCAGTCAGCGCTGGACGCGCGCAAAGAGAAAGACCGATAAGACTTTTATTTCATGTTTTGTATTAGTTTATAATTAAGTTAGTAGATAGTAGATAGACAAAAAGAACTTAATCATACTAATACAGGCTTTAATTAACCCTCTTTAAAGCAAGTGTTTTAAAGAGAAGACTTTCTCTGCATGTACTAGTGTACGTTTAGTGACGTAAGGTACCACTCGCACTGAGGCAGTGCGAAGTGGACTTGTGCTGAAGCAGTACAAGTCAGTAGTGCCCCGTTACTCTGCCTGTGCATTCGCACACCCGCCGGCAGCTGACTCCATAGGGTTATTCGTCATCACACGGAGATCTTGAGTAGTCGTACTAACGACCGTACCACAAGTGAGGCCATCGCAACTACTCGTAGTACATCAACACGCTTGTGGACGCTCCAAGATGTTCGTCAGATGGCCATCTGAGGAACAAGTGACAGGCATCTTCACAGATCGATGCTGCCAGCTGATTCTTGGCTCATATTTTCTGAGCCAAGACAAACCTAGGATGACATCAAATTTGTCATCCAAATCCAGTATAATGGCATCATCATCATGCTGTAAATATCTAAACGTGTAGTGAAATTTCACCACGCGTTGCATTTCTCTTATCGATGCGCTTGTGGCTAGACGCACCGTCATCCTCGTTGGAGGGATGCCGCGCTCAACATATTTGAGTCTGCAACCCTCTAGCGACTGGCGACGAATAAAGTTATTGGATGCTCCGCATTCCACTAGGGCTCTAAGTGACAAATCATTTGTTACTTTTAACGTAAAGGTGATGAGAGATAGCTCACCACCAGGTGCAGAGACACATAATGATTGTGTGCATGGGGCAACTATCGTCAACAGATTTGAAAATTCTCTTCAGGTTGCTGGATCAGTAGGGCGTTGCGCCCCTACTGACCCCGTCCATTTTTTTGGCGGTCCGCCTCGCTGTTGCAATTTCGCAACAACGTCGGACCCGCAGACGTTGCCCTTTTTGGCATTCGGTCCATGACTACGTTCAGTTCTTCTCCGTTCTGGGCGTGGAGCACTACACTCATGAGCATAGGGTCCCAACTTTTGACAGCAATTACATTTTTGCAATCGCTTATTGCTCGAAAAGTGAAGTTTTTTCGCTTTTGAATAAGAGAGATCCATCCGTTCTGGACCTTCAAGTTTGTTTCGTCTTGGAGGACGATACGATGACGACCTAACTTGAGCCTATCTCAAGCTAAAGGCCACCTGCTCCGCAACGGATATTGCTTCTCCAAGCGTATCTAGTTTTAATCGGAACAGGTGGATCTTACGGAATCTTTTGTATGACCTTGCATGAACGCCGTCATCAACGTGTGTTCATTAACTGGGTTATTCGTGATACAACTCGCTAAAAAAAAGAGTCGTATGTGCTGGGCATAAGCGTGAACATTACGCTTGCCTTGCTTGAGTTTCCGAAGCTCTGACCTCTCAGCCCTAAGCGGTTCAAACGTCTGTTTGAGCCGAGCTTTAAAAGCCTTTAGCGACTTTGGGACATATGAGTCGCGCAACTTAAGGCCTAGTGCCCAAATTTTGGCACGACCTGCCAAGTTTGAGTGAGCAAATGCGACTTGCATTTGCTCGTCGACGATGTGGCGAGCCCTTATGGCATCGTCCAACTCGACAAGCCATCTTAAGAGAGAGTCTTCTTCGACTCCCCTATACTTAGAGATGTCAAGCTTAAAGGTTTCCGGGCGACGCGTGTGCGTTATCCCAGGTACAGGAGGTCTGTACCTGCTGTAACCTCAACAGTTCTGCCTGTTTAGAGCCTTGCTTATTAAGCAAGGCTACCTTCTCCTTCGCCTCGTCAAGTTCATGTTGTATGAACTTGGCGATGGCTGAATGGAGGGCGTCTCTATCTTAACCGGACAGCATGGCCAAGATGGCATCGTTCCCTACGGTCGAACTCATTCGTTCGACCGCACTCCTTTCTATGTGAGTTAGAAAGGAGTAGCTATCACGCGAAACGTGATGCGTATTTCCATTATCATCAAACATGTCCATGTTAGATGGAGTAAATGTGGTCCTTGGACGGACTACAAAGTGCTATCAGGTGCAACGGGGCACTACTGACTTGTACTGCTTCAGTACAATTCCACTTCGCACTGCCTCAGTGCGAGTGGTGCCTCACGCCACTTCACGTACACTAGTACGTGCAGAGGAAGTCTTCTTTTATAACACTTGCTTTAAAGATTGTTGATTAAAAACTGTATTAATATGATTAAGTTCTTTTTGTCTATCTACTCAATAAGAAATTCATTATAAACTTATACAAAACATTTAAGAAAGCCTTATCTGTCTCTCTCTTTGCGCGCGTCGAGCGCTGACTGGACCGCGGAGCAAGTAGATATAATGGCCTTATCTACCAATGGATAAGCTTATAGAATAATACTATGTAAGGTATTATTCTTCAAATATTATCTACCTTTTCGATAATATCTTAATTACCTTTAAGTATTAATTTCATGTAACGTCACACCCCGTGACACGCGCACCGCCTGCGGACTGGATTCGGCAGCGAATTTATAATAGCGAAAAGGTATCCCGTCTGTGCGAGGCCACAACCGGATGGTAGATAAAGCAACTTTATTGGCAAGACATAAGAAACGAAAAGAAAAAGCAGCAAATCGAGCACGAGGGAGAAGTTGACTGGAAATAAGCGACAAGGGTCGGAGGTGCGCTCTTGCGCATGCATGTTATAGTTAGTCTTTGGAGATTAAGCTGAAGGTAAATTTAGTCTTCTTTTACTATTGCCAACTTTCGCGGAAGCGCATGCTTTGGCCAAATCTAAGAGCTTCTTTGTATCCACCATGAGTGCAAGTGTAACGGGGTGTATCGTTACATGAAATTAACACCTAAAGGTTGTTAATTAATATATTATCTAAAAGGTAGATAATAGTTGGAG
>NC_090623.1:2826608-2839311 GCF_004359215.1 Bremia lactucae | reverse complement strand
CTATTTTTGAAATAGTTATTTACTTTAATCCCATTTATTAAGGGTAACAAATGTGGTCGCCGCCAGATATAAATCTGGCGGCCAAAATCATCTTTTAAGTAGCTACGGTAAGGCTTCTAGATTTAAATAATCAAATAAAGTGCAGTTCCTCTTTTGATCTTAAAGCGTTAAGTGCCTTTCTAAGGCTTGCGCATTGATCTGTAAGAGATAGAAGCCTTTGTAAGGTATATCATCTTGGGAACTAGTTGCCACTTGGTTCTACGAACCCCTGAATCCCTTGAACTAGGATTCCTTAAGCTTTAATAGCTTGTACGACTCCCGGAGTGGTTAAACTCATTGGTTTGATAGAACTAAGTGACTTTCTGAGTCTGAAATTCTTCCTCTGACTTTAGGAGCGAGGTAGCTTCGCTACAGGTAGCGTGTTGAAGGCTATATGGCGCGCGCAGAACAGCTTTGGGAATGCTGGAGAAGGAAGAGGCACATCAAGCTGCTGCAGCAGCCGTAGTTGTGGACAAGTACGGTCTTTCGAGAATTGTTTACAATATGGTATCATTAAACCTCTTGTAAATTCTGTTTTTCGCAGAGGAGGGCAGGAGGATGATGACGGAGCGACCGCGGAAACAGCGTAACAGCGCGGTTTATTGGCATGTTTACTGACTTGATATCCTGCATTAGTTCTTCTGGTGCTCCATGTCCATGCCTGCTAAAGGTGGTCCGGATATGAAGCCCGATTCGTGTTGAAATGTACAAATTTGCGATTAAAATGGGTGGATCCGAATCTGCTGTCTATTTCTTAAAGTGTTTGTTTCAATGTAATTATGGTAATATTAGCTTATTCTAGACGAATTGTTCTGCATGTCTTTGTTGTTATTAGATGTGTAAGTTGATGCAACTGTGTCGTTCATTATCAGGAACATCTGTCCTCCTAATATGATGTAAACCCGGTAAGTGTCTAAATATCGACATTCGAGAAGGTGAGCGTCATTCTCAATAATTAAACTTGAAACACCCATTGATCAATCTACGGAACCAGTAGTTTTCTCTGTGGCCGTAGAAGTTTTGTATGTGGCTTGAGTAGTTTTGTCTGTGCCCGTAGTTTTAATCTATGTGGCCATAGCGGAGGCCTCTTTCTTAACAGCAATGTGAAAGTTCTGCTTATTTGTTGATATAGGACATTAAATCAAGGGAGGTGCTATTGGGCGCTCACGTTTCGCTATAGAGCGCGCACCCTTGCTTTTAAAACCCTGTACGTCTCTTTGATTGGTCAAAATGGTACTATAATATACTCGTTAACATTCCTGTCTTCTAATTCATCTCAAACTTTGCAATGAGCAACATAGAATCAATCAAAGAGAGCGTATTTACTACCTTCCATGATGCTCGCGCAGATGTAGACGCGGGTATGAAGAACAAAGGCTTTGTTTTGTCCATTAAAGCAAAGCGACGTGTAGGGAATAGAGAGGACGGTGACATTAAAGCCATTGTTCTAAAATGCTCTTACGCGGGAAGGAAAGCAGTTGGCACCTTGTTGTTGAGTGTAAACCTGTCACTGCAATTCGTAGCAATAAATGTGCCTTCTCTTTCCTCATCGCCAGGCATAAGGTAATGGAAGAGACGCAGGAAAAGACAGTATGGACAGTGGAAGTAACAGTCAATGTTCACAACCACGAGCATTTTGCCGAACCTTCTGCACATCCCAGGAATCGTGCCGTGAATGCAGAACAGCAACAAGAGTTCATTTAGCTCTCTATCGCCGCGCTCAAACCCCACCCAAATTGTTATCAACCTGCAAAGGAAGAGTATCACGGTTACACCTCGCGACGTGTATAGTCTCAAGCAGACAGAGCGCTCGCGTATCCTTGGCGGTCGTTCTTGTCTTGAGGCATTACTTGACAGCCTTAAAAGCAGCAAAAATGCGCCATATTATACTCAGTTCGATGGAGAGAGACGGCTTACGCATCGCTTTATTGTCTATCCATCCGCCAACGAGAGATAAAGCAAGTTTTCCGACGCCAAAGTATGGTTGATTGACTCAACCTACGAAATTAATCGGGTGGCTAACCCTTGCTGCGCATTGTAGGGGTTACCTTCACTGCTCAACGTTCGCATACTGCTGGTCGAGCCGCTTCCTCGCCAACATTCCCACTCGACTCGACACTTGGTGCTAACACTCCCATGAGACTTCGTTTTCACTTGTTGTTTCGTTTGGAAACAAAACGACCGGATTTTTCCTCATTGAGGTCACTGAAGCCCCACGGGCTTTATCACGTTAACGCGTCAGATACTCACCCTCGCGTCATTACTGTTGGCATAAGGTATCGCTAATGAAGAGTCGCGAGCAGCAATCTCCCTTGGCGTCCTCGCCGTGGCACCGCAGGTCTAGATGGCCAAGCTGTGACCCGCGATCTCTATGAGACGCTCTTTTGCACTAAGCGCAGTGAATCTATATTCACTATGAGCTATAGCTTTCGCTATCTCGGCAGATCGACGACGAGCGTCGAAGGTGTTCAAACTGTACAGCAGGAATCGGCTTGGCCATCAGTGTCTGCTTTCATCTCCTTTGTCGAGCAATATTGCAGCACCACTTGGCCGTCTTCAACTCTTTCCCACACAAAGTGATAGCGTATGCTGATGTGTTGGTTCTCTTGTGAAACTCCGAGAGGGAGGAAAACTACATGTGAGCAAATACAATTGGTAAAGTAGGTGCTTGAAACATTCTTTGTCATACCAACAACTTCTGCGATCGATCTGGAACCCACCCTGATAAATGCTCTTCATACTGTCTTTCCGGATGCAAACTTTCTGTTCTGTCGGTGGCACATAACAAAGAACATTTTGGCAAAGAAAAGGGGATCGTTCGACAGCGTTGATGCCTTCAAAACTTTTCTGCATCAATGGAACTTTCTTGTGCTGTCATCAGCACCATACAAGTACGAGAGCCAGCTCGGCAAAATGCGCACGAGTTTCCCGCACACGCCTGATCCACCTTGAGGAGGCAAGGCTGCGCTACAAGGATCGATTCGCGGCTGCCTTTTTGCGCGACAAGCTGCATTTTGGGCACTCTACTAACTCAAGAGTCGAATTGCTCATGCTGCTATTAAGAAATGGCTAGCTGTGTCAACCGGCGACTTGGTGACAGCTGACACAGCTTGCCGGCTCGCCTGCGAAGGGCACCTTGCTGCCATCCGACACCAAACCGCCGTTGAGCGCTCGAAGGCAGACTTGAGATTTGGACCAACTGTCTCTGCAGTCACGGGCAAAGTATCGATAGCAGGATTGAAATCGGCCTTTCAGCAATTTAAAGATTCAAAGGTGGATGGTGACTGCCAAAGACTGCACCCTTGCAAGCACGCATTTCGATCTCACTCAGCCGTGACTCATCTCGCCCCGAAGGATTTCGATCAACACTAGTGGCTAGTTCAACCTTTTCGTGCAGCGACAGCAGCAGTAGCAGCACTGATGAAAAACTCAACCGACTGTATGAGTAATTTGAGGAGGCCCCAGTTTACTGCCGAAGGGTGATCCATCACTCCTGAGGCCAATGTCTTAAATCCTGCGGACATCCGCAGTCGTGGTCGGCTCCCTCGTGAGACTTTCTAAGACCACAACACCCAATCCATCGCATTTTGAAGTAGTTGAAGAGCCACTGAAACTACGTAGAAGGTGCCGAAGATGTCGGCAGGTGGGTCACAATAGCAGAAGCTGCCCACAACTTCCTGTTACATCATCGCAATTAGTGCTGGTACCAGAATTTCGACAGCACCTCAGCCACCTCCAATCTGGATGTTGTGATTCAATCTGGACGTCGTGATCGGTATCTCGGTAGCGTTGACGCTGAGAATTCGTAGTTTTGTAAGGTATGGGAAAAATGTAGCCGGAAAACATGTAAATGTATAGGGTATGCGGTGGAGTGATATATAGGAATATACAAACACCTGCTCTCTGTTTATACACCACTCCACCTCGCTGTACAGCTGTATTTGGCGGAAGGTCTCTGGCATTTTGTGGTTAATTTTCGTAAATGATGTTTGTCTGAGCCTACGATGACCGATTTTTGAAATTTCCGGCCATCTTACTTATATAAATTCTCGCCGATTAAAAATACAGATTATTATAGTGCCATTTCGACCAATCAAAGAGACGTACAGGGTTCTAAAAGCAAGGGTGCGCGCTCAATAGCGAAAAGTGAGCGCTCACTAGCGCCTCCTTAAATCATCCCTACCAATTGCGGATAGACGCACAAATGAACGGTGAGCAACAAGCCCAGTACATATTTGCGTGTAAATTTTTTAAGAGACAGAGATAGAATGCGTTACTTTGTAGGAAATAAATATATCGAAAACTTCTTTACAGTTTCCTTATACTATGCGTTCCTTTGTAATTACTATTTAGCAACTTAAATGAGTTTCTCTGCACATCGATTACGTGAAGTATTCGGATGCTCATTAAGTGAGTGAGAAAAAGTGAGGTATATTTAGGTACGCTTGCGACCCATCATATCATGCCGTCTGGCAACAATGTTACCAGAGCGACATCTACTTTATATAATAGGTAGTACTAGTCCTCGGCAGCTGAGCGCCTGCGCGCTGAGTCTCGTCGCGAGATAATTAGGTTTCTCGGAGTCATCGCGGGGCCATGTAAGTCTTGTAGTTCTGCGTGGGATGCCTCCAGCCAGTGGTTTACATCGTTTTCAAGAGAGGCCGTAGCTTTCAAAACAGCGCTGTACCCGTCAGAAGCATATACTTATATAGAGTCCGTTGTGTCCATCGCAGTATTTGCTAGTCGATCCGCCATTCTGTTGTAGGTGCGATAGTGATACCCCCAGCTGGAGACAGGAATGCCGTTCGCCATGGCCCGCGACTGATGAAATAGCGGCCTCAAGCTGGCCTTCGCGGGGTATGATGGATTCGAAGCTGTGATAGCACCATTGCACTATCACCGACGACATGCAATGGGCCGTATCTAGACGCCTTCGCATGTCGTAGACCATGCACGAGCCCCCAGTATTCAGCCACATTGTTTGTGGTATCGGCAGCACTGTGCGCCATACTCGAAATCCACAGAACGCAAGCGACGTGCGTCTGAATGTTGAGTTGGACAAGACGGACCCAGCTCCGCCTGGTCCCGGGTTACCTCAAGATCATCTGTAATGAAAGCAGGGATATAAAGAACTCCTGGGCATCGGTCGATGGGCAGCTGTCGCAGCACCGGTGGTTCGTCTATGCAGAAGATAGTGTCCGCCAAAGCGGACCTCACCCGCGCAAACAGGTGTCCGTCTGTTGGCATGTCTGGCTGGTATGTCGAACATCGAAATCGTGTGATCGCTCGTCGAAATTGTGTCTTGGCTCTGGCGATGTGTGCCTCTTCTGGTAAGGCCGGGTCTTCCATGCGGTGGAGCCGCTCTGACCAAATGGCATGAATCGTTGTAGATGCTGCAAAACGCCGGAGTTCCCGAGCTGCCGGAAATACCGCATCCTTCGCGTCTCTCATCTCATCGCCTTGAGTAAAAGAACGCTTAATCGCATCCCAGGCCGCGTATGGAACATCTGGAAGATCCAGCCCAAACGACCACACGTTCAAGTACGTCTTGATGAATCCTCCAACCGCTCGCCACCTATTCGGAAGAAGCTCCCAGTGGCGACGCGCACTGGATCATGTCCAAAAGACATGTCGCCACGGTAGGCAGGGTCAGAGAGCACCCTGGTACGGCGCATGATAGATCTTGTCTCGTTCAATTCCATAGTGGGAAGCTGTTGCATTTTAGGCGATACAGCGTTTGTGCATTGGTCGGAAAAGAAGCACGTATCCGGCGTATCTATGTAATAAGTGGTGTCCCGTCCGAAACCACTTAAAATTCCAGCTTTGACACTCGCTCTTCGAGATTTTTTTTTCCTTCATCGCATGGTGTTCGAACATAGCTTGTATAATTTTCGGTGCGGACGCCAGCGCCCTCCTGCCCAGATATGTACTAAGCGGGTGAGCGCCGGGTGCGCGTCAAAGTGTACAGAAGTGTTGCTAAAGCTGGACGCTGCTATATCACATGCGGACATCGACGAGACTGGTGTCACTTCACCCTCCATGCCCGTAAAGAAATGAGTAAGCGATGTCCCTGCACTGTTTAGTGTCCAGTTATGATACCGATGAACCTTGGAAGATTACACAAGTAAGCTCCCCGGTTCAATTACTCGATATGCGAGTGCTTGAAAGCTGTAGAGAAGAGCGAGGCAGAATGAACCAAAGTACCGTTTCTTCGCCATTGATTGGGTTGCCATGTCGAGACGTGTCGAGAACCGTATGATTCCACTTTGGCATACCGTCCAAGACATTATGTCACGCAGGGAATTCGTGCCTCGTGCATCAGCACCGTTCAAATTATAGGTTGCACCTCTGCGGTCCCGCAGCCATGATATTTCCGTCAACGTGGCGTGTTCAATCTACCTGTGGTCGAACCTCCCCGAAGACGCTTCTTCAGCGCTCATTCCTATACGGGGGTTGTCATCAATGACCCGTCGAACATCGATAGCAGCATGTTATAGTCGACCTCGGCTTTCGAAGTAAATACGACGGCCTTTCAAGAGACTTCCTTGACGTCACCTTGGCGCGCATTTTGAGCCGTCGAATGGCCAACAATTTCTAAAACGGTGTGCCATAGAGCCGTTTGATATCTTACGTGCTTGTCTGCACTCCAACAAGACGTGATGTATGGTGGATCAGACGCTGCAGACCCCGATAGGCAGTCTCCAATCCGTAAGTCTCGCGAAGACGCTGTAGCTGCCCATTGACCAGCTGCTGTAGCCGCCATATTCATCAATTCCGTTGGAATGCACGGCAACGCAAGGCCACCTGTAGTATCGGGATTGAAGCCATCTCGGAAGGGACCCAAGGTCTACACCGCTTACCATTCCGGACACCCCAAACAAAGTCCTTCGTCAACCTAATGACCATGGCCGGAGGAAACCAGCAGTGCCGAGCTAGGAAAAGTATCTTGGGCACCGCTATGGCACTGGCAAGGCGAGCTCGTTGACGCTGTCTCTTGGACCACATGATAAACACTATCGAGGGCGAGGATATAGAGAAGTGGCGCAAGTGGGCAGCCCTGCCGAATCCCACAGTTGACTTCCCGTCGACGAGATCGGTATCCATTCACAATAAATCAACACGTTGTGCCGCGATGTAATGCCTCCACTATCGAAACAAAGCGGGACGAAATCCAAGCCACTTCAATGCGGAAAGTATATAAGGACGTTGCAGCGTGACGTAAGCCTTTGCAAAAAAAAGAGCAAAACAAAGGCTGCGTGAAGATCACTATCGCCCCTTGCTGCTTTGCGTACCCCCTTGAATGCATCCAACGCTGCGTGGATCGAACGCTGCGGGACAAATCCAACTTGGGCTGGCGAAATGATTTGCGACAGCAGAGGCCGCACTCGATTTGACAGAATCTTGGTAAATAACTTGTAGTCGCTGCTAAGCAACGCGATCGGGCGATGATACAGTGGCAAGGCAGACGCCGCAGTTTTCTTTAGGCACTGGATGTTTGCTTCTCCAAACAACGCCGGCAGCACGCTACACTCCAGCCACCGGGTATACAGTGCTGCTAAAATAGGTGGGAGCTCGGCTGCATAGTCTCGAAAAAAATTGTTATTGAGTTCGTCCGGCCCCGCAGCTTTCCCACGTTTAAGTCTCTTCAAGGCCGCACTAACATCTTCTGTAGAAATTGAAGATGTTACACCAAAATTATCAAGTTGGACTGGCGAGGCTGCTCTGTCCAAAAACGCGGCTGTTTCCTCGTATTCGGATGCTTATTGCCTACACTATCTTTTTGTAGGTTAGCTTCCACTAAACAAGTACAAGCGTAAGGTACATTGTTCCGCTATCATCGCGCCGATGACTTTCTGTATTGCAGTCAACTCATTGTGCTGACAACTTTGGTGTGTGTAGGCGGGCACGTCGTACTGCGGCCACGCTCTTCTTAGGCACACACCCTAGCACAGCGAGGAAGCGGTTAAACCTGCTTCTCGTGCGTGCAGTGAGGCAGTTGTGGTGGGCGCATTAGCGACCTCACCCAACACACTAAGAACTCTGGTTAAGTGTCGTCACGGGAGCGGTAACCTGTCTCCTCGTGCGCACTTACCAAGTAGGAAGTAGTTTTCAGACTGATTTATATTTAATAGAATTAAATACAAATACCTATTTTTACCAATTAAAATGTTATCTCTATAGATATCATTTAATATGTATTGCGAGCGTATCTTAAAAGATACCTCGCGTAACGGATGACGCTAGCCGTCATCACGGTTGACGTTGGGCGTCATCCCTCCTAATGTGAATGCACCCATGTGCATCACATCCACAAGGGTTGGTCACAAATGTGCACCACACCCGAGTGTTGGGTCTAATTACTATTATTTAGTAATTGACCATCCCCTTAAGTACACCAAGTGTACTTAACGGGGACTGTGTAACATAAGGGCAACTTTAGCCCGTTACACCATCCCCCTCTTTAAGAACGAATTTACATTTTTAAATTCGTCAAAGAGGAGAGAGGAACTGCGAGCAGCTTTACGCGCCGCTAGTTCACTCGATCACTCTAGCGCACGTGTTTCCATACACGGCGCCCAAGATGCCCCTTAAGAGGGGCCACGTTGGTGGGTCGTCTGCAAAGACGCCCACTCAACCTCGCACTAAGCGAACGCGCCGCGTTAATTCGCCGGCTGCGTCTATTGCCTTAGTCGGAACGCAGACAGCCACTGCGGCTGTCGCATTAACAGGGCTAAGGGATCCATCCGACTTTAACAGTGAGGACGAGACGCATGAGTTCTGCATCGACTACTGAGGGGTCGAGAGATACAGGAGCGCAGTATGGCGGGGGCCTTACTGACGCGGACTCTGAAGCTACTCCTAAGTTTAGAGTTGTGGAACAAATGGGTAGCATAGTCCCTGAGGTCTCGAAATTTCGGACCTCAACCCTGCTGGTCTATAGCGCTCATGTAAGAGGCTATGACCAGGTGATGACCCTCCAAGTGGAGTCGGGTGCATCACAAAGTATTGTAAAACTCGCGGCTCTAAAAAAGAGACCGGAGATGTTTGAGTCGCTTTGCCAGGATGGCAAGCGAGAAGAGGCTACCGTTCGTTTAGCGAACGGCGCGCTCGTAAAGTCTGAGGGGGTTCAGGTAGAACTCGCCTTCAGGTTTAGTGACTTCTTTGTAAAGACAAGTTCACAGTGCTAGGAATGGAGAGTCCGTATGACCTCATCCTAGGCATGCCATGGTTGGCAAAGCACCAACCATGGATAGACTGGCGTACACGCACAGTTGCGAACTCTATGCAGGACACCGGAAAGGATGTGCTCCTGCAAGAGGCCTATGCAACTAATGTCGTGTCGAACACAGTTGAGGGTGCGTTGATGAGATGTTAAACGTCACCAATTCCTACCCAGCTCGTGGAGACTGAGGTAGTGATAGGACAATGACAAGTAGTCATGTGTCCGAATGTCCTGCACAGAGCAGAGAGCCTGTGGCAGTAGACGGCGAGCTGACAGGAAGCCAAGCGTCGCATGAACCGACACAGTGCCTAGAGCCTGGTGCGGTTGGAAGGGGTGCGTTAGCGAGGAGTGCAACGGCACCCGCTTCCCAGAAAAAGGTCGTGGTGACTCGAAAAAGAAAACCCGACAGATTAGGACGATCAAAGGCACGTCCAAACGAGTGACCTTTAGATTAGCCTCTTATAAAGAGGACGGGCCTTCGAACGAGGTGTTCGAGTCCGTCAAAGACGAAATGGCGGAGGCATTCTCAGTTGAGGTGCTCCGGCAAGTCTTTAAATCTGCCGAGGAGATAGTAAATCTCTCGGAGATGTCGTGGGATCTGTTCCTTGCCGAATTAAAGGAAGGACAGATCCACGAAATAGTCACACTAGTTCCAGAAGAGAACTTGGTGGACTGTTGCTCGTCGTCCACAATGGACGAGAGCGTCCTAGAAACGGACAAAAAGAAGCGGTTCGCTGCTCAAGACTAGGATGCCCTCAGAAACAGTCCGTTTGAGTTTCTGTGTAAACATCGCGATGTGTTTCTAGAAGAAGTATCGAGCCGCCTGCCAGCAGATAGGGGCATCGGGCACGAGATAGACCTCGGACCTGGCACCACGTATTGTGCGACCAGGCAATGGCCGTTGCCGAAAGAACAAGTCGATTATATCGATGAGCTCGACAAGCGAGCCAAGCCGGGACATGTGCGAGAGAGCAAATCGCCTCAATGCAGCCCGAGCTTTCGTGTACGTAAAGCTACAGGTGGGTGGCGCGTGATATATGCTTACAATAAGCTGAACACGGCGACCATACCGGCGCAAACGCCAACTCCACAGAAAGATGTTTTGATGAACTCCATGGAAAAGTAAACTATCTTTTCCGCGTTGGATTTGAACGATGGCTACTATCAGGTACCCATGAGAGAATCCGATATAGCCAAAACAGCAGTAAGCACCCCAAGCGGTATGCTTTGGGAGTGGCTTGGTGCCACAAGGTTTGAAAAACGCACCAGCAACATTCAACCGAATGGTGGCTCACATGATGCATCACCACCATACCTACGCGCCCCATTACTTTGACGATGTATTCGTGCATAGTAGGGCCGAGGACAGGCGGAGCACAAAAGAGTCGCACAAGCGTCATTTAGACGCTGTGTTGCAGACTATCAAGGACGCCCAATTGTACATCAACTTGCAAAAGTGCGTCACAGCGGTCCCTGAGATACCTGAACTGGGCTAAATCGTAGGCACACATGGTGTACGAGCAGACCCAAACAAGGTAAAATCAGGAAAGAAATGGCCAATCCCAACGCATGTGAAGCATTGCACCAATTCCTAGGGCTCGCTAATCACTTGCATAAATATAGCAAGAATAATGCGGAGCAAACTAAACCATTATATGACCTCCTTAAAAAGGACACACAATGGTTTGGTTAAAAGAACAAGAAGATGCGTACACATCAGTAAAGCAATCTCTCGTAAAGGCACCGGCTTGGCATTGCCAGACGCGGATAAGCCATTTAGCGTCGTCTGCGATGCAAGTAATTTTGCAATCGGCAGCGCGCTCATGCAGAAAGATGACGACGGCCTTGACCGTGTCATCTCTTATCAGTCCCGGCTATAAAAAGCCACGGAACTGAATTACCCTGTGCATGACAAAGAGCAAATTTCAATAAAGAATGCTCTTGTCAAGTTTCGTGTGCACCTACTAGGCACCAAACCATTTGTGGTTTAAACGAATCACACATCACTACGGACCCCAACAAACTCACCACACCTATCGCCTAGAACGGAAAGACGGCTGACATTCTTCTCTGAATTTAATTTTAAAATTGAATACAAGCCGGGAAAGTCGAATGTCTCGGCTGACGCTTTATCGCGCAGACCAGACTTCGAGGTTAGACACCAGGAAAGTGTGTCTAGTGCGAAAGCACAATTTCAGCCGTCAACGTTAGCAGCCATCAAAGCATACCACGCGACGAGCTCACTAGCCTCTGAAAAAAAGAGAGCTACGGTCAGGACGACCATTGTCGCCTGCTGTTGGATCACTTTGGTTGACGAATGGTAACCCTTCCGTCGCACCTGAAAGCTAAGCTTAATCGCTTTAGCTACAGCGATCGCCTGTTATGGCATCAGCTGTCACCTTGAGTTTCCTTGAGAATCTATGTGCCTCATGACACAGATCTCAAGCTGATAATCCTACACGAGCTCCATGATGGGCCATCTAGTGGGCATCTGGGCCGTAAAAAGACATTCTTTCGAGTGTCAGAGGAATTTTAGTGGTTACACCTATATAGATGGGTGGCCAACTATATTCGCTCTTGCGAACAGTGTCAGCGCATTAAGCCTGCACCGTCCAGAAGTGCGCCACTGAAGCCGCTACCGATTCCAACCAACTGTTGGAAGTCAGTAAGCCTGGACTTCATGTTTGGCATGCCGCCCGATCATAAGGGTCGGACAGGGCTAGTCGTCTTTGTAGACAGACTGAGCAAGATGGTGCATTTAGCACCATGTAAGACATCGATCACAGGCAAGGAGGCAGCTCTCTTGTTCCTGGATCATGTTTACCGACTACACGGGATGCCCGAGTCCATAGTATCAGACAGGGTTATGGATGCGGGTCGGAATCAACGTTTCCTTGTTGGAAGGTTGCTTGCCCACCGCTCCGTGATGCAAGGGTTTCAGATTCACGTCCAATGGAAAGATTACTTGAAGAGTTTTGACTCTTGGGAACCGATCGGTACCCTACGTAATGATGTGCCCGGCTTGGTGGCTGCCTATGAAAAGGAGCACTAGCTGAGGCCTCTTCGCTAGTCAAATGGAGTAGCAGAAATGGCGTTGTGAGAAGAAACCGGGGGTATAGTACCGCCCATGAATTCTTCCACACGCAAGCGGGCGAAATTAATTCGCTGCAACCGCTGTTTCATCGCATCGGACATCGGAATGCGAATGAATGCGGCGCAAGAATTCCGCCTCGTATTGTTCGGGCGTTATATTTGAACGCAACACGACCGGGATCGGGAAAATACGCCCAAGCGATTTTCCCTGAGTTCTCCATGATTGAAAGACGCCATAATAATTATGTGCGTCTACAAGAGCGCGCTCTAGGAGCGACACTCTTGGCCCATTTAAACGAGGCCATTTAGATGGAGGGGGCATCTTTGGAATGCCACCCGTCACATAGC
>NC_090623.1:2824313-2826508 GCF_004359215.1 Bremia lactucae | reverse complement strand
CGATTTTCCCTGAGTTCTCCATGATTGAAAGACGCCATAATAATTATGTGCGTCTACAAGAGCGCGCTCTAGGAGCGACACTCTTGGCCCATTTAAACGAGGCCATTTAGATGGAGGGGGCATCTTTGGAATGCCACCCGTCACATAGCCGCGTTCTAAACGACTGGCTTGTGACACGGACTGAGCACGTTCACGTGTCGTCGGCGGAGCTTAAGGCTCCAAATCCTCTATGACAGAACAATAATGGATTATGGTCTGCGCAAAAGGCGTTATGGTTATACCCAACCGAGAAGCGGCTGCGCCTTTATGAGCAGCGCTCTCATTACCTTTCGCTGCGCTATCCAGCGCACGACGAGACAGAATTCGAAAATGCTGCTGTCTCCATGTTGTGATCCATGAGAGAAGTTTGGATGGGCAATAATGCGCCATTATCCTTCCTCATGAGCTCGTTGTCCGCATCACTACTATTAGGTGACGGCAACGGTGTCAAATCATTGTAGTCGAAAATGAGCGACGGATCAGCATCCTCACTGTTAGAGTGGGATAAATCCTTTAGCCCCGTTAACGCGACAGCAGCAGTATCTGTCGGCGTTTCGACTAAGGCGTTAGACGCGGCCGGTGAATTAACGCGGCGCGTGCGCTTAGTGTGAGGTTGAGTGGGCGTCTTCGCAGACGACTCACCAACGTGGCCCCTTTAAGGTGGCATATTTGGCGCCGTGTATGGAAACACAGGTCGCTAGAGTGATTGTGTGAACTAGCGGCGCGTAAAGCTGCTCGCAGTTCCTCGCTCCTCTTTAACGAATTTAAAAATGTAAATTCGTTCTTAAATAGGGGATGGTGTAACGGGGTAAAGTTGCCCTAATATTACACCGTTCCCGTTGAGTACACTTAGTGTACTTAATGGGATGGTCAATTACCTAATAATAGTAATTAGACCCAGCACTCGGGTGTGTTGCACATTTGTGACCAACCCTTGTGTATGTGATGCACATGGGTGCATTCACAATAGGAGGGATGACGCCCAGCGTCATCCGTTACGCGAGGTATCTAGAAAGATACGCTCGCAATACATATTTAGTGTTATCTATAGACATGACATTTTAATTGGTAAAAAAGGTATTTATATTTAATACAATTATAATAAATCAGATTTAAAATTACTTCCTACTTGATAAGTGCGCACGAGGAGCCGGATTACCGCTCCAGTGGCGACTCCTAATCAAAGAAGTGTGTCGCTAACGCGCCCACCACAACTATCTCACTGCACGCAAGAGAAGCCGGTAAAACCGCTTCCTCGCTGTGCAAGGGTGTGTGTCTAGGTAGAGCGTGGCCGCATTACGACGTGCCCGCTTACACCTCACGTCACTTCACGTACACTAGTACATGCAGAGGAAGACTCTCTTTAGAGCACTTATTTGAAAGAGGGATAAAAAGAAACTGCATGTGATAAATTATGTTCTTCTATTTCTATGTATTTAATACCAACTTAATTACATACTAATACAAAACATGTAATAAAGTCTTATCTGACTCTCACCTTGCGCGCGTTCAGTGTTGACTGGACCGCGGAGCGAGTGGATATAATGGCCTGTATCTACTAATGAATAAGCTTTCTGAATTTTACTATGTACAGTAGAGTCGAGCGCATAGCGCATGCTGCCAACAGAATTTAATCTGGCGCTGGATTTTAATGCCATAGGCGATGATGCCAGCGCCTTGGTGTCTTTCACATGCCACGCAATCATGACATATTTTTCTTCCTTGACAGGAGCCATGACTCTCAGTGGTGATAGTTAATACTCCCAGTGATCAAAATCCAATCCAGATTTTGTCAGCTTCCAGGAAATTAGCCACGTTAATATTTTAGCCTCCTCTACCACTAAGTACGCCCGCAATGGGCGTACCTTTCGCTAGTTATAACACAGCACTAGCCAACCTACACTGATAAAAGTGAATGTGGGGTGCCTCGAGTACTTGACGTTGCAGAGGAAGTTTACAAGTAGTTTAGAAGTTTTAGCTGTAACGGGGCACTGCGGCTTGTACTGTTTCAGTACAAGTCCACTTAACACTGCTTCAGATGTGAGTGGTGCCTCTCGTTAGGTGACGTACACTGTACGTATAGAGGGAGACTTCTCTTAAGGCAAGTTAGCTTAAGAGTGTAAAATGAAAACTGTATTAATATAGTTAAGTGTCTT
>NC_090623.1:2821217-2823215 GCF_004359215.1 Bremia lactucae | reverse complement strand
TTGTTAATCTATCTTTGTAAATGTTGTCTTAACTATAAACTAATACTAAACATGTAAATGAATTCTTATCTATCTTATCTCGTAACTCTCTTTGATTACTTCTACAGCTGATTAGTCTGCGGAATAAATAGACATAATGGTCTATACCTATTTATGGATAAGAATTCAGGAAATTACTATTTAAAGTAATTTCCTCCAAATATTATCTATCTTTTAGATAATATTAATTAACAACATTTTAGTGTTAATTTCATGTAACGATACACCCCGTTACATTAGCTGTAAGAGAACGATACTGAGGCTTTCGCATAGAGGTAAAATCAACCCGTATTAATAGATGTAAAGTTCCTACGCCACGATCGTCTATCGACTGAATTTTATATATTGTTATCTAACTACGAAATGCGCCTCCTTGCGCGCCCCACAATCGTGTCTTGAAACGATTGGGGCGTTGATTCTAACTTAAATTAACATAATATTGTCTTGTTATCGCAATATTTACACATTTAACAATATAAATATTTGGTCAAAACATAATAAAAATACTAAGTTTGTGCTTCGTTGTTTATTTTCTTGTATAGGAAATAATAGTTACTATTCCATTTATAGGTAATAATATCTATTTAACGAGACACATGGAGGACATAACTCTGGTGATGCGAACGTGCACCACTACTGATGGTGCTAGCGTGCATCACTAGGAATGAAAGGACCGCAAAGATTATTTCGAGCGTAATATTAGCTCAAATGCATACATTAATTAACGGAAGCGGGACCGCAATACGTTGTAGTTTGCTCCCGAAAAGAAACCCTGGTTGCCCTCTAAGGGTACCTTAATTTGTTGGTCTGATAAGACAACGAGCGATAGAATTTTCATTGTCCGACATCCAGGTTTCACAATGGTGAGGACAAAACTGATTTTCTTATCGATGCCTTTTTCGGGCATCGATAATACACACGCAAGCGTTTAAGGGGTGCTAGTCCTTTTTTTAAGCTTGGGAAGCATTCGCATAGAATGTGAAAGGCCGAGGCCGCGAGGCCTGCGTTGACAAACTGGATGTTTTCCGTGACCGGTTTGAAAGACGGTTCACAGTTGGTGCACGCTATAAGCTGCACCGTTTGTCCAGAAAGGCAGGACTATTTAGCCTTTGAGGGGGGATTCGTATGTCCCTGCTGCCTTAAGGGCACAGACCACGCCTCGAAAGAAGCAAACTCCCTTAAGGATCTCATTGCAGGACGTACATCTCTTCTCAGATGCGCGAAGGGATTGAGAGGTAACGATTCTTTCACGAGCGCGGGTAGAGCTTGTTTTTCGACGGAGCTTCTAAGGAGTAGGATAAGCCTCGTCATGCTATTGGACGAGACCCGAACGTCCATCATTAGTTGGGTTGGAAGTTCTCAGCTATCATGCGAGGTGAATACCCTCGTTGATGAAAGAGTTAACTCGTTCGGACCCCCTTTGCCTCGAGGTGGTACAAGAAGTATTCGACTGAACAACGCTTCTCACCACTCGAATCCGTCAACGGATGTGGAGGGAGAGGATAAATCGGGCTCGATTCACACGTCAACTCCAAGTCATCACCGTAATTTGGTTCACGACCTCCGGTATTTACAGGAGGACGTTGATCACGAACGTTGTCCATGTGGATGGATCGAGCGTAGACCGTTAAAAAACAGTCTATAAAGTGCTACGAAGTACCTTTTTTAGCAGGTACTGACACATTACTAACAACCACACTGATAACAGTGAAGGTGAGGTGCTTAGTTGCTTTGAATAATTCTCGTACACTGACGTGCAGAGGATATTTCAAGTAGTTTAGAAGTCTTAGCTACTATAGGACGATACTAAGGCTTAAGTATAAAAAAGTTAAACTGTAACTGTACTAATATATAAAGTTTCGTCATAACGATCTTCTATCTACTGAATTTAATATATTAATATTTTAAAGTCAGTAGAAAGAAAAACTTTTTCGTATAGCGCCTCCTTGCGCCGCCCCC
>NC_090623.1:2813548-2820139 GCF_004359215.1 Bremia lactucae | reverse complement strand
CGGGGTTCATTTGAGCTTAATTCAACTAACCAACAGACTATTGTTGTTGCGTTATTTAAATTTAAAGGCCAAAACCACCAACCCGCTCTAGAAGCGGAAAAAAAATGAGGGGTTATTTTTGAGATCGAAATTCGCTACGAAGAAGTTTTTAAAACATGGAATTCTCTAGTCAACATTAATATAAGACAAAAATTTGAGCTTCTCTTTATATTCCTCTTTAAGAAAATAATATTTATTATTCCTCTTATAGGAAATAATATTTATGAAACGGTACAACTTGTAACACGCAACGTTTCTCTTTTAAGCGTTTATTTTGTAAACAGGTTGCCGCCACTTCAAAATGTTGCGAGCGCATCTTGCGCTTGTAGCGGCTCAACAAATATAAACTACTTTTTTAGAGTCAGTCTCACATTCGAAGCGAATTTAGTGTTGTGCTGCATACGGTTGTCACACGACTGAATCTATGGGGACATAAATAATCTTATACGAGGTGGCTTTGGGCAGTCAAGCCATATTAAATGTCAGAACATATCGTGCATATTTATCTCACATGTTATCATCAATACAGATTCATGTCATACCGGTCTTGATGTGGAGTCTTGGCTAGTATGTACATCTGGTGCACTTGACTTTCAATCTCCAAAAGTGACTCTTCACTTTCAATATCTTGAATATGCTGCGGTGAATGGAATATTTGAAGCCTAGCTACCAGCGGCTTTGGCACAACCTGAAAAATCTTTAGCGTTGTATGCAATCGAGGCATCGCGTACTCGCGAACTAGTTCAACAACAGACTTGATCGCAACTTGAGTAGAATTTTTTTTCAGCCACTTGGCAATTCGTTCCGTGACAAGAATCTGTCCACCTTCTCCCAAGTCTCCAATCTCGTGAGCAATGACCACGGACGCCCCGGTGTATATTATTTTTCCAGTCACCACGTGGACATCTCGAACGAGCGTTCCTTCCGAGCCCACTGCATCGTGAATCCCCATACGCACCCGTAGTCCTTTAAAAATTGTCTTAGTACCAGCTCGCACTTTTTCGGTTGATGGCACGAGGTTGTGAAGTCCTTTTGGCCATTTAGCGTTGAGCAGCCGAAGCTGTGCTATCAAACAGTACTCTGTTGCCTCTCGAATCGTATGAAAAGCTAATTGAAAAGAGTCACCCGCTGTCGTGATTTCATACCCGCGATATGGAGCGAGCAAGCTTCGCAGAATATCGTCGTGAACTTGAGTGGATTCTTGCATAAGGCGACCATTACCAATGGCCCAAAGCGCACTCGATGACTCAATGTCCGTATATACAAAGATTGGATTAACAAAAGATAAATCCGAGCCGTTTGAAGTAATTGAGCATTCTCGCTGGTGTATGTACCGCGCCTGAATCTCATATGGAATAAAACAGCGACTACATCGTACGACACAGATCTGACTGCAACCAGTAACGATTGAAAGGGCAAATCCACGAATATAGTACACGACGTAACTAATCTTAGCAAAAGTTGACAGCTGCCGGATCTGTCCTTGCGCAAAGTACATGACCCCCGATGAAATGAAGAATTGTAAGACAAATATTGCGTAGACGAGCATTATACATTTAAGTCGTCGATACAATGGAGAAGCTACAAAGTGGCCGTGCACACTCTCGTAATCGCGGCCTTTGATTTTAAGAGTCAATACGGCGACAATCATGTAACAGAAACCCATAATTTGTAGGATGTAAACGCTGAGTTGAATGTGGTAGGCGTAGATGGAATAGCCAGAGAATATAACAGCCAACGTGATTTCGGCGAATAAGAAGAGAATAATAACTATATGTGTGCTCCATGCGTATAATCGGATCTTTGCTCGCTCGTGCTGGTCGCCACGGTCCATTGAAAGCGCAACAAGCTTTGAGAGCTCATAGACAAGCAAAAACATCCAAATAGCAACTCCAAAGAGGGCCGTGTCGCCGACGATAATGGCGGCGGTCACAATACCACTGTGTCTGATTCTCAACTTCAAGATGGACCGAAATTCCACTTGATCATGTTCTGGTCCTATGAAGATTTGCTCTGCGTACACAATGAACCAAATAAAGTAGATTAACCTACTTCCGGCGCAGATGCACTGGTATGAAAAGAAGACGGAAAAAAGCCATTGAACGCTCGAAGCCCGGACGTCATAGTCTCGAAGCAGCTTCAAGACGACTAATGCAGTCGTTAGGACCGTTAAGGCTAGAGCAGTGATGCAAATCACCGCCCATAGCATCTTTTTCAGAATGAAAGCTTAAAATCGCTGGATGTGCGAGCTGACTTGGTACGATATACCCGAATAAAGATTTGTAGCGGACAGTTAACACGTCCTCGTCCCAAGTCTTCCAAATTTGGATTACAATTGTTTGATCAATCCCGAGAAAAAATGGGAAACGGGCCTTGAAAAGAGATAGTAGAAATGAATAGATGTTTGTCCTAATCTTGTCTTCAGATCGATTTTATAAGCTACCAATCCAATAGATACTTGTCCATAAATTCTGTGCGACGAGGCCAGTGATGGAACGTTCCAGTCGAAGAGAACATGAGACCTGAAACACGATTGACAAGATTTTCACACGCGCGCGAATCGCCAGAAATGTACAAAGTGGCATCATCCCACTAATTAACGGCTGAACAGTACTCTATACCTGTAGGCTTACAGCAAGCGACTCCGAATCTCGCAACAAATCGAATATGACTCGGATCAATGAAGACGACAAAAGTCTTGTTTGCTCACTATGATATGCCTTTTGATCATCCCGTCATTTATATTGACGCCGATATTATAAATTATGCTGGTAGACTCCAGCCAATTGAACATTTTCCGTGAAAGAAATTGCATGGTCATAGAAATTCGTCGAAGCCAAAGCTGCAGGCATTTTAATTACCTTGCAGCTGAGAACAGTTCGTATTTATGCCACAGTGGATGACATTTTGCCTTAGAATTCTGCTTGTTGTTGAATGTTATGCTTACAGTATTTACCTTAAGATTTTCACTTTAAGGGAATTATTACACCGCTAATGTTTGTTGTCAGTTTTGATGATAATGGGTGACAGCTAGAATGATGGACCCATTGCAACTCGCTCATGCATCGTTAGGTAACTAAGGATTCAACATGGGCAACCGATCCGGCTCAATGTTTGCCACTTTTACTAAGCGATTGAACCGGCACTACGATCAATACGCCGTTTAACGACAAATCTACAGATAGTGGTTTGGATTTTGATAACATGCTAAGCCATCTCTCACTCTTCCTTATTCCTCTTATCACTCGTGTTTTATTGATAAACTTGCTCTTTCATCGTCGTGAACGTTGTGCACCAGGTATGCCACTTTTTATTGCGCATGAGGTCGGGTGTAACGGGTGTAAGGTTGCATAAATATTTTTTTTCGAAAAAAGTAATAGTACATATTATTTCCTATGATCGGAAATCAATAAAGAATATAAAATTATTTTGACTTAATAATTCCAATATTACCAAATTTGGTAAAATTGACGCAATAAGACTTAACAACGCCAATCGTTACTGTTACGGGTGTATCGTAACATGAATTTTACACTTAAAGGTTGTTAATTAATTTATTATGTATAAGGTAGATAATATTTAGAGGATATTACTTTATATAGTAATGTTTAGAAATCTTTTAAAAAAAAAATATAGGCCACTATATCTATTTATTTCGTAGACTAATCAGCTGTAAACGTAAACAAAGAAATAGAGACATATAAGATTTCAATTGCATGTTTAGTATTACTTCATAATAAAGTTAGCATTAACAAATTGAAAGAAGAGAAACTTAATTATATTAATGCAGTTTTCATTTTACCCTCTTCAAGGTAGTTGTCTTAAAGAGTAGACTTCCTCTGCACGTACTAGTGTACGTGAAGTAACGTAAGGCACCACTCGCAACTGAAGCAGTGCGAAGTGGACTTGTACTGATGCAGTACAAGTCGTAGTGCCGCGTTACACCTGGTAGCACTTTGTAGTCCGTCCAAGGAACACTTTTCTGTCATCTAACATGGACATGTTAGATGATAGTGGGAATACGCATCACGATTCGCGTGAAAGATACTCCTTTCTTAGTGACATAGAAAGGAGTGCGGTCGAACGAATGAGTTTGACCATAGGGAACGATTCCATCTTGGCCATGCTGTCTGGTTTGGACAGAGATGCCCTCCATCCAGCCATCGCGAAGTTCATGCAACATGAACTTGACGAGATGAAGGAGAAAGTAGCCTTGCTGAATCAGCAAGGCTCTCAACAGGCAGAACTGCTGAGGGTTACAACAGGTTCAGACCCCTGTACCTGGGATGACGCATACGCGTTGTCCCGAAACTTTAAAAATTGACATCTCTATGTGTAAGGGAGTCGAAGAAGACTCCCTCATAAGATGGTTTTGTCGAGTCGGACGATGCCATAAGGGCACGTCACATCATCGACGAGCAAACGCAAGTCGCATTCGCTCAATCAAATGTGGCAGGTCGTACCAGAACTTGAGCATTGGGCCTTCAGTTGCGCGACCCATATGTCTTTAAGTCGCTAGAGGCTTTTAAAGCCATGCTTTAGTCAAGAGATTTGCAAATTCTCTTGAGGTTGCTGGATCAGTAGGGCGTTGCGCCCCTACTGACCACGACCTTTTTTGGCGGTCCGCTTCGCTGTTGCAATTTCGCAACAACGTCGGACCCGCGACCGTTGCCCTTTTTGGCATCAGATCAAAAATTACGTTCAGTACCTTTCGGTGCTGGGCGTGGGGCACTACACTCATGAGCGTAGTGTCCTAACTTTGACAGCGATTGATTTCTGCAATCCTTATTGTTCGAAAAGCGAGGTTTTTCGCTTTCGACATAAGAGAGATCCATAGGTTTTGGACCTCCAAGCTCCTGTCGTCTTGGAGGACGATACGATCACGAGCTAGCTTGAGCCTGTTTCAAGCTGAAGTCCTCCGGTTCTGCAACCGATATTGCTTCTTGAAGCGTATACAGTTCCAAGCGGATGAGGTATGTCTTTGCGGGACCATCCGTAAGACCTTGCATGAACACCCTAATCAACGTGTGTTCATGGACTGGGTTATTTGTAATACAACTCGCTAAGAGTCGTATATGCTGGGCATATGCGTGAACATCACGCTTGCCTTGCTTGAGTTTAGAAGCTCTGAACGAGCTCTGAACTCAGTCCTAGGCGGTTCAAACGTCTGTTTGAGCGTTGCTCCAGACGCACAAGCATTATGTGTCTCTGCACCTGGTGATGAGGTATCCCTCAGTACCTTGAAGTTGAAGGTGACAAATGATTTGTCACTTAAAGCCCTAGTGGACTGCGGAGCTTCAAATAACTTTATTCGTCGCCAGTCACTAGAGGGTAGTAGGCTCAAATATATTGAGCGCGACATCCCTCCAACGAGGATGACGGTGCGTCTAGCGACAGGCGCATCGATAACAGTGATGAAACGCGTAGTGAAATTTCACTACACGTTAAGAGATTTACAGTATGATGATAATTTCATCGTACTGGATTTGGATGACAAATTTGATGTCATCCTGGGTTTACCTTGGCTCAGAAAATACGAGCCAAGGATCAGCTAGCAGCATCGATCCGTAAAGATGCCTGCCACTTGTTCATCAGATGGCCATCTGATAAACGTCTTGGAGTGTCCACAAGCGTGTGATGTACTACGAGTGAGTGCGATGGCCTCACTTGTGGTACGGTCGTTAGTACAGCTGCACAAGATCACAGTATGATTACTAATCACACTGTGGAGTCAGCCGCCGGCGGGTGTGTTAATGCACAGGCAGCGCCGAAGGTCCACCACTCGAAGAAGTCGAGTGAATTGAGACATGAATGTACTCCGGGCGGGCGACTTTCAAGGAGTATATCGGTTGCTCCAAAGGGACAACACGATGATCCTAGGTCGAGTAGAGAGTCGACCGTAGAGGACCCGACTGTGATAGCGCAATCACACTCGGAAGACGTTGAGGGAAGAGGTCCCCACGTACTTGAGGAGAAATCTCCTCAAATAGTTGAAGTAACTAGACTTCAACATCCCGAGTGATTAATCCCTCGGCAGCCTGTGGATAAATCCTAGGAAGGAACCGATACATTAAATGTCTTGGTTAATAACGGTTCAAGAGTAGGCGCTTATACTCTTGATCTGAATGCGCCTCCGAAGTTAACTTCGGAGATAACTCAATTACCAACCCTAGAACCTAAGCGGTTCTTGAGAGATCTGCATGGTGGTAAAATCAAGCAGATCTGCGTACTCATCACAGAGGACGATTACGTAACCGACATTCGGTCAGCGGTAATTTTTGCAGAGAACGAACGGGTTCTCAGCAGCTCACATCCATTTTTATTAAGTGATAGAATAACGGAAATAGAATTAAAAAAATCGATGGACGAAAGTGTCCTGGATATGAAGACTCGGATTAAGAGATATACTACTCAATCCTGAGAGTCACTAATGACAAATTCTTTACACAAGGACTTAATAGAAATCAGGGATGTATTCCCTGAAGCAGTTCAATACGAGTTGCCTAAGGATAAAGGCACTCGACATGAGATCGAGTTCAAACGGGGCTCGAA
>NC_090623.1:2794748-2812433 GCF_004359215.1 Bremia lactucae | reverse complement strand
ACCGACTGGCCAGTTCCAGTCGATGTCAAGGGACTTAGAAAGTTCCTTGGTTTAGCGGCGTACTTGCACAAGTACTCTCGCAATTATGCAGAGATGACAGTTCATCTCTCTCGTCTCTTGAAAAAAGACGAGAAATGGTTATGGAACGCTGATTGTCAGCGTTCGTTTGAAGGTATCAAGCAAAGCTTGATGCAATCGCCTATCTTGGCGATTGCAGATCAAGACAGACCATTTCATGTGGTCTGTGACGGTAGCGATTTCGCAATCGGCTGCGCGATTATGCAATACGTATACAGACGTCGCGGAGCGCGTCGTCTGTTACCAATCGCGTCAGCTGCAACCAGTTGAACACAATTACCCAGTGCATGACTAGGAACTCCTTGCCATGAAATATGCATTGGCTAAAGTTAGGGTCTTTCTCCTCGGAGATAGACCGTTCATCGTATATACGGACCATGCGTCATTGCGCACGGCCGTAAACAGCCCATACCTCTCGCAAAGAATGGCGAGGTGGCCATCCTTCTTCACGGAGAATAATTTCACCGTCGAATATGGACGACTTAATGTCGTCGCTGATGCGTTATCAGGCCGACCCGATTTCGAGTCAACAGTGCACTCCAACAGTGAATTTAATCCCACTGTTGCAACATTGCTTACATCGAGTGTTCCGTCATCAACCTTAGTTGACGACATAAAGAAAGCCTACACAGAAGAAATGGACCTTCTATGTTTGATGGATCATCTAATGAATCCATCCAATAAATCTTATAAAGATTTATCGGCTTTATATCGATCGTCATCCGATCGATACACAACACGCAACGGCTTGTTGTATTACACAGCCGTTGCCGGCGACACCACGTGTCGTCGTCCCAATTCACATAAAATTGCGCTTGCGCATCATGCATGAGCGTCACGATGCACCAACAAGTGGGTATCGTGGACGTGAGAAGACTTACCCCACAGTTAGTCGCGACTTTTACTGGCCCCGCCAGTATCAGTTCGTGCGCAAGTACATTCGTGCTTGGGAAGTATGTCAACGGGTGAAGCCTAGCCCTTCATCCCGTGCACGTCTTCAACCTCTACCATTTCCGGCAGAGTTTTGGCAGTCCGTATCTATGGACTTCGTCTTCGGACTTCCCGAATACGATCACAAAAGCAATGGAATCCTTGTTTTTGTAGACAGATTCAGCAAGATGGTACATCCTGCTGCAGTACCAGAGTCGATCACGGCTCTGGGCTGTGCCCGTGTCTTTATCGACACGGTATTGAAACTCCACGGATTACCCTGTGAACTGGTATCGCATAAAGGTTCACGGTTCACGGCGGAGTTCTGGCGATCCGTGATCCGATCACTCGGAACACGGCTGACTTTGTCAATATCCGATCACCTAGAACAGATGGTCAAACAGAACGCGTAAATCGCGTCCTCGAAGCGATACTTCGAGGTTACGTCCAATCATATCCGAATTGGAGCGAGTTTTTACTGATGGTCGAATTCGCCACAAATGATTCGGTGCATGCGTCTACATTCCCACGGTGGTCAACGTTTCCTAGTGGAACGTATCCCGAACCACCGTGATGTGAAGAGGCAGCGAACGAGTTAGCTTGTTTGCAGGCACGGTTATCGACCTCCACATGACAGCTGGGAGCTTTGTTCCCAGCTGGTTGCTGACATTGAGGGCCTCGTCTGTCAGTATGACAAGACTTATCCGATGGTTCAGAAGGCCATCGGAAAACACGCGCCCCTGGCGCCTGTAGATCGATTGCAAAACGTCAATCGCGTCACGCATCTCAATAGAGATGCGGGCCCTTCCCCAGGGCGAAGAAAGGGAATAGACATCCCCTTTTACCCTCTTCGAGTTGTCTTCACAACACGGACAGGGATAACCCCACGTGAGGCATGGAAGCCCAGCCTCACGCGACAACCGATGCAATTTATACTTTGCACCGGTTGGAGTTCGTTTCTCAAACTTAATTCGATTCGCGTTAAGTTTCTGAAGCCAGGCCTCGCGTCCAATGTATTTGACATTGCGAATGAACGCGCTCCAGGCTTGCATAAGCGAGACTTTATCTCGCTTATTGTTGCCACTAAGCCATCGATGCTTAAGAAAGCATCGAAATAAAAATATCCCTCAGCGCGAATGTTCTTCACCCTGGGATCAAGGCCATGTAGCTTTGTCGCAATAAATAAGGGATATTTATTGTTAGGTGTAGTCTCTCCAAACAAGCAATTGATTAGCCGTTCTCGCAAAAGCTGCGGCTTCTTCTCAGGGGTGAGATGAGACATTTTAGTGTCATCACTTCCCTGAGTGGTACCCACTGAAGCAGGAATACCACTAGAACTTTTATTACGATGGATTACGCTATCGTCATCACCTTGCGCAGAAACAGGTGCAGGTGACCGTACGTGAGACGGAACGGGCGATGAGGGATCACCCTCATCGTCGGAACCAAATAGACAATTAACTCGTCTATCAGAATGAGCTCTCTCATTCGAAGGCTCATAGTCAGCCGCCTGACGTCTAACAGACGACTGTTCTATTCTCCCCGAGTCGGCCATTTCGTCCGACTCGCATTCGTAGTCGACCTCCAAAGAGGGTCGTATTCATGTGGTGAATCACTACGTGCACCCGCAACATCTAGAGTTGCGCAAGTAGAAGATACTACGGCAGACGTTCCGTCTGCCGCAAGAGATAACACTGCGTCACCCGCGGCTGCACGAACCGCAGCCGAAGGCGTGGCACTACAGCACCCCGCATTAGTATGTTCTTCATGCGATGAAATTTAAAATGATGCTTCTGACCAATCAACATCGTTTTAAATTGAGTGGTCACATAGTGACCACTCCATCCAGTGACAGTCAGGGTGATTGTTTTAAGGGAGGGGTGATGTAACGGGGTGTATCGTTACATGAAATTACACTTAAGGGTTGTTGGTTCATATTTTATCTAAGTTGTAAATACTATTTGGAGGATATTACTTTATATAGTAATGCTCAGAAATCTTATCCATAAAAGGTATAAGCCATTATATCTATTTATCCCGCAGACTAAATAGCTGTAAACGTAAACAAAGAGATAGAGACAGATAAGATTTTAATTGCATGTTTAGTATTAGTTCATAATTAAGTTGGCATTAACAGATAGAAAGAAGAGAAACTTAATTATAATAATACAGTTTTCATTTAACCCTCTCAAGGTAGTTGTCTTAAAGAGTAGTCTTCCTCTGCACGTTCTAGTGTACGTGAAGAAACGTAAGGCACCAAGTAGTGCGAAGTGGACTTGTACTGAAGCAGTACAAGTAGTAGTGCCCCGGTACAGTTACAATACACGATAAGGCGTCGTGCAAGATGGCGCATTGTATAGTTACTTATGAAATTATTAAAGTGAATAGATAGAAGGTCGTTATGAAAGAACTAAATATATCAATACAGTTTTACTTTTTCTTTATGCTTAAGCCTTAGAATTTACATTTAGTTGCTAAGACTTCTTAGCTACTTAGAACCTTCCTGAAACGGGCACCTTTCACTAATACTAGCTGACCTTACACTGGTTACAGTAAAGGTCAGGTGCCTCGAAATTTCACGTACACATGAGTAAAGTAGAAGGGTTCGAAGTAACTAAAAAGCTTTAGCTACCAAAGGTAATTCAAAGTATTAGAATAAGAGAAAATAAAACTGTATTAATTATATTTAGTTTCCTACGTTCAATTTTCTATCTACTACAGAATTTATTATTTAAATATCTAACTAAGTATGGCGCCTGCTTGCGCACCGCAAATCGTGTCTTATAGCGATTAGCGGGGTTGACTTAGACCTTAATTAATCAATCAATTCAGCTTATGTCTTATTGCATCAATATTATCCAATTCGGAAATATTATAACTAATTAAGTCAAACTTAATTAAGATATAACTTCGTACTTCTTTACTATTCCTCTTAAAGGAAAAAATATATTTTATATTTCTTTAAGAGAATACTACTTATGTAATGGGACATCCCTTACATCCCCTAATAGTCACTAAAGTGACTGATGTAGGGTGACCGGAAAGATTATTATGTATTTCCCTGTAAATTGCAACATTAATTTTTATGAAAATACCAATTTAATTCTCATTAATTAATTTTATTAATTATATCATAAATACCTATTTAATTCCCATTCATTGATTTTGACCAAAATCAACATGGTGACTGTAGCGGAGCTACCTCGCTCCTAAAGTCAGAGGAAGACTTTCAGACTCAGAGAGTCGCTTAGTTTTATTGAATTAATGGGTTTAACAACTCAGGGAGTCGTACAAGATATTTAAGCTTTAGGAATCCTAGTTCAAGGAATTCAGGGGTTCGTAGAACCAAGTGGCAACTAGTGTCCAAGAGGATATACCTTAAAAAGGCTTTTACCTTTTACAGATCAATGCGCAAGCCTAAGGAAGGCACTTACGCTTTAAGATCAAAAAAGGGAACTGCACTTTATTTAATTATTTAAATCTAGAAACCTTACCCTAGCTAATTAAAAATAGATTTTTGCCGCCAGATTTATATCTGGCGGCGACCACACTTGTTACCCATAATAAATGGGATTTAAGTAACTAACTATTTAAATTTAGATAAAAGGGTATTTTACTCATAAAATAAATGTACCACATCAACGGTTCTCCAACGGATGTAAGCCCCATGACAGTGACTGACAAGTCTGTGTGCTTCGGTCGTGAGGACACAAAGCTGGCAGCTGCACGGATCAGTGCAGCTGTTGGTAATGCTTTCAGCAGACGCTAATGCGTCTTCTGCGGGGATACGTCACCTTCTACTCCCATAGTAGTTGACTGGGACATGTCATCTGTTAATGATATTGCAGGTGACGGTGACAAGCCACCTGCATCGCCCGCGGCCGCCGAATCACCCGGGGCCGAGTCGTTAAACTTTTGAATTCAAACGTGACGATCAGAGAGGTGATGACGAGGTTGTTCGATTCACCGGGCCTCTTTGGTGGGAATTCATCATCAGATGACTTCGTGGGCGATGCCACTCTGGTGACGTTAGTAAGCGTCACCAGGAACTACAAGTTCGCGAAAAGAAGAGTGCTGCTGGAGGTGCTAGTCTGCATCACCAGGAAAAAAGTGATTCTAGGGATCGCTCTAAGGGCCAAGTTAACGTTAACATGAGCCAACAGAAGAGGACCGCGATACGTTGCGGTTCGCTCCTGCAAAAAGGCCTTGGTTGACCTCTAAGGATAACCTGATTTGCCGGTCTGGTATGACCAACGATCGATATCATATTCCGCTATTCGACTTATCCAAGCTTCACAAGCCTAGTGAGGATGAGACGGAATTCTTCATCGATGCCTTTTACTGGCATCGGTGGTACTCTTCTAAACGGGCAAGGATGTCAAACCTTAGTTCCAAGCTTGGACAGTCTTTGTACAGAATGTACAGAACATACGCCGTGAGGTCTGGCTTGACAAGCTAAATTCTTTCCGCGAACGGTTCGAGAAACGGACCGTTGTCGGTGCACGCTTTAAGTTGCACATTTTGCTTAGAGAGACAGGGATTTCTTGCCTCTCGTGTGGGGCCTCTTTCCCACGCTGTTTCAAGGGTGCAAATCATGCCCCTTAGGTACCATATCCCCTCAAAGATCCTCGTTGGAGGGCTCTCATTTTTGAAGAGATGTGTCGAGAAATCGAGAGCCTCCAATCCTTTTACGACCGCGGGAAGCGCTCATTCTTCTATGGACCTTCTGTAGATGAAGATGGGTCTCGTCGTACTGCAAGACGAGACGTTGGGAACGAGGTTTTCAACAATCATGCGAGGGTGGGTACGTTGCCAACGAACGAGATAACTCGTTCGAACCCCTTTTCCTCACGGTATTTCACGAAACTTTTAGCAACAAAGCGCTTTTCAACTCATGAATCCATCAATGGATGTGGAGGGGGAGGAAAGGCCAGATTCGCCTCGTTTGACGAGCCCGAATCAACATCGTAATTGGAACACACACTCCTTATTATTTAAGGGAACATCTCGATCGACCAGTTAAGAAATTTTTCGCATATTGCGACTGATGAACTGGCGAACGAAAGGACACATCAGTCACTTCAAAACAAGCTGGTGACAGCTCGTGAAAAGATCTCTTCCTTAGAGGAAAAAGTGGATCGTCTGTTTCAAGAGAATCAGATTTTTTTACGAGACAACAAGTCTTTGGCTCGGAGCCATCAGGCTTTGGCGGATGCGCTTGACCGTTTCAATGTAATCCGTAATCGGAAGAAGTTACGTACTGATGGTACGGGCGGAGACGCCCACCATGAATCGTAGGATGCGTACGCATCCTGCGAGGCAGCTTGATCGTGTAATCATTGACTTGGTGATGTAATACACGAAACGGGATGATATACTTGTGCAGTAATTATTTACTGCCTGCATTCGTCGCTATGTGCTTGGTAGATTTACCGCAGAGAGTAGGAGGTCATTAATATTCAATGAATGTATGTTTATTCTTCCATTTTTGTCAGGGCTCCGTTTCTGTCGGTCCACCGCATCAGCGATGGAATCCTGTACAAAACGGACCACTGCTATTCTAGCCAACATGAATTTACTTGCTGACTCGGTCTTATTTTACTTGTCAGTGCGACTGGATGCACTGCGGAGATATCAATCCCTTCTTTATTGAGAGTATTATCATTCTCATTAATAATATTGTTTTCGATGCTGAATCTTTGAGCATCGTTGTATAAGTCAGTGATAGCATTATTGTTATTACAGAGTTTGTCCACTTCAATGTTTATTAAATCAATAGTAATGTTATTCGCATTGACCTTAATGCTAATGCGTGATGAGCAAGAGCTAGAAGGTTCTTTGCTCGAGCAAATCTCTCTACTTGAATAAGAGTCACTCTCAAACGAGGTGGGTATACGTGGGTGGCGTAAGCAATTCACATAACACGTGGTATGCCTTAAAGAAGCATGCACTGAACTGTGGATGGCAAATTCTACCATCGGAAGAACTCGCTCCAACTCTAAAAAGAGGGGACGTATCCGCAAAGTTTCTCGTCGAGGTACGGTTTGCCCGCTTCGTCCGACAAACTATTTTAGGATGATCAGTAGTTGACATTTTTAATTGTATTTCAAATGCTTTGAACACAGTTTGCTAAATTCCGCCGTGATTTTAGGGTCTCTAGCTGAGGCCAACTCTCGGGGTAACCCGCGAAGTCAAATTTCGTGTCAACATGGCCAAAATCTCAGCCTTTGGGTGTAATCGACTCCGGTACTGCAGCAATATGCATCATTTTGCTTATACGATCAACAAATACAAGAAAAGCGGGGTTTTATGTTTGCCGTCGGGAAATCCGAAGACGAAGTCCATGGATACTGACTACTAACTTTCTGCCGCAAGCGACAGAGGTTGTACTGGAGCACGGGTTGATGCACTGGGCTTCACCCGTTGACAAACTTCGCAAGCACGTTTGTACTTGCGAACGAACTCATAATGGCGTGGCCAGTAGAAGTCGCGACTTATAGTGAGATATGTCTTCTCATGTTCACCAATAATTGGTGCATCGTGGCACTGATACATGATGCGTAATCGCAAATCATCATTATGGGTGGAGAACGACATGAGGTGTGCCGCCAGCAATGGCTGTATAATACAGTAAACCATTGCGTGTTGTGTCTCGATCTTTTGAGGATCTATACAGTCTTGACAATCCTTTTAAAGATTGTTGGACGGATTTATAAGGTAGTCCCTCATATAGGTTACGGGGTATGAAGGCACGAGCATGCTATGAAGGCATACCGCTTGACATATTCGTGTCCTTTTTAAGGAGGATACAAATATAGGCATGCCCCTTTCCATATTTAGCTGCCCTTTTAAGAGGGCACAAACCATTAATAAAGCCCGCCTTTATTCTCCCCCCATTCCGCTCATTCCTCCCGCCTAAAACATGCCCCTCCCACCTCCTCCAAATGGCTTTGCTGCCCCTCTCCCCACCCAAGGTGCACGTTGGGCAATTTTTTCCCGGTCTACCAACAAGGGCTCGGGTAACCGCTACAGTACTAGGTATGGCTACTGCATCAGTGCAGTACAGGGAAAACCAGAGAAGCTCCATTAGCATGTTTTACGTTGCAAGAACTGCCTTATTCCAGACAAAAAAATTACCTGCAGGAAGTAGCTAACAGAACCACCACCTTCATCCAACGGAAATGCCGCTGCCATTCGGATGTAGTAGATTCTGATGAGAGAGATACTAATTGGGAAAGCACCTCAGACTGTTGGCCCATCTTCTGCGAGTTGCGTGTCCAGTTCAACAACGGAAGGTGTCAGTGCACAACATCGTCGCTTACAACAGAGTGTTGGGTTGTAAAGCCACTGTCCCAGGGAAAAGCTAAGGAGTTGCATTCGGTTTTCCTTTAAGCAAATATGGTAATATTCCGTTTAGTTTTGCCGACAACATCTATGTAAAAAAGTTTATATAAAGACATTCTCTAGGCTATTGCCCGCCGAGCAGTGAAATGCTACGCAATCGTCATCTGACGGAGATGTTTTCAAGGCAGCTTTAGAATAAGCTGGCATTCCTTCCGACTTATGAAAAATTTACCCTTTGCCTAGATGAATGGACGGACGTATCCGGAAATTCTGTCTATACAATCATGCTATTGAAAGAGGAGGAAGAGCATGTGTTGGAGATTGAAGACATCTCTGTCACCGTCATACAATCTTGGCCTTAAAGGAACAACTGGTGTTGACAGTTCTGAAAAAGGCGGTCAGATGCAATCAGCAATCGCATGTTTATCCGACAACCCTCATGCAGTGATAAAGATGCGTAATGATGTACAGGACGAGTTTCCCAATATCATAAATATTCGCTGCTGTTTGCATCCCTTCAATCTCCTTGCGAAAGATATAGCAGGATTTGCAGCTATTATTCCACTCTGTCGAGTTAACTAAAAGTTGGTTGATTTTTTTCTCGTCGTCCCATATATGGCAAAATTCGCTGCGAAATGGCAGAGGGCGGAAGGTATCACCCGCTTCCTGAGCACCTTTTGCAAAACTCGATGGTATTCTCTTGCCTAGGTATGCCTCGGGGTATCAACATTTGAAGAAGGATTTCGATATTGTTTAGAGCAACGCAGCAAAATCGAATATCCTTCAACCAATAATGGAGAAATACGAAACGCCATTATGAATCGTAATCATTTTGCAAGTAGTGACAGCATCATCAAAGCTCTCAAGCCAGTCATTGATGCTTTTCACAGACCGCCTTGAAGCTCGAAGCAGTAGTCTATCGGATGTTTTGAAAGATTCTATCTACATCCACCACACAATATCGAAAATGGATGTGGGGATTATTGGATTCAAGAAGCACGTACTTGCTGCAACTGGAAGGCGAATTAAAGAATTTGATGATCCAATTTATTTTGTCAGCCTTTTCCTTAATCCCACTTCCAAAAATGTGGCCATTTTTAGAAAGGTGAATGAGGACAGCCTAATTAGAGCTTGCTTGGAAATGGCCCAGAAGTGGAAATTCACCAAACGTGAAACAGGCCTTTTATTTAATGAATCGATAAATTACAAAAATGGGGACACTCCTTTTGATGAGACCAAAGTTTTCAAAGAAGCAAAATCTGTCCGTCAATATTGGCAAGAAGTTACCGGAAATTCCCCAATATTGCGTCGTTTTTCCCTAAACGTTAGTGCTATCGTGCCCCATGAGCTGCTTGTGAGAGGGTACTCTCAGGTTCGGGGCTTGTCAAGAGGGAGCCCAGAAATCGCCTTGAAGTTAGCCGCCTTCATATGCTTGGGCAGCTTCGCAAGGAAATACAACGGGAGGCTGGGAGAAAGAAGAAGGTCAAAGACCGAAAAGAAAATGATACCTACCACTGAAATTGAATGTTCTTCAATGGGAATTTTTGATGATGATGAAACTGAGATAGCTGACGATCAAGAAACTGCCACTGAGCCATTATGCGAGGAGCTTGAGAAAGTCAATTTTGAGCTTGATGAGGTATCTGTGACGGAAGAATACTTTGACTTTGAAGCCTTGAGAATGGTATTGGTGACGTTGATGCAGAAAATGATGTCGAAAACAACCCTTTAGCTAGTAGTACCGTAGGAGAAGATTTTAGCATCGATGATATCATGAATGGTTTACGTTGATTATACATTATTGATGTCAATTATTGATACCGTTGAAGCACAGAATAAAGGTCTTGTGATTGTCATATCTCATCTAATGCACTACATCTATGCTAGTAGAATTAATCAATGAATTAGTTATTAATTTATTATAGGGCACGCAAAGAGGCATGTCCTAGGGAAGAAGGCATGCATGCCCTTCTTTTTATCATACCCTGTCCTACCCTCATCCTTTTAAAAGCAATATCTTTTTGATAAGCCCTTTCTTAAAGTGGCACGTCGTAATGCGGCCACGCTCTACTTACAATCCGCCTCGCCGTTACGAGTTCGGACTGTTGAGTAATGATGACGACGGAATACTTATTGTTATGTATGCTCACTGTTGATTTGCGCAGCCGGCTCAATATCGGGCCGGCTCGAAAAGGTCAGCGACGAAGTTAAGTCGTCTTAATTTTTTCTTCACTGGAAGTTAGACCCCGAGAAGAAAGACAACCATCTTGCCATGTTTTGCGAAAGGTGTGGGCTGTTTACGGCCGTGCATAAAGACGCATGGTCCGTATATACAATAAATAGTATATCTTCAAAGCGATAGACCGTAACCTAAGTTAGCGCATGCTTCATGGCAAGCAGCTCATTGTCATGCACTGAATAGTTGCGTTTGGCGGGTTGAAGCTGACGCGATTGATAACAGGCGACGCGCTCTGCACCGCCTGTGGCATATAGGCACAGCCGATTGCAAAATTGCTGGCGTCACAGACCACATGATATAGTCTATCTTGTTCCGCAATCACCAAGTTTGGCGATTTTATCAAGCCCCAAAGAAACGCTGACAATCAGCGTTCGATGAGCACTTTATATTTTTTTTCAACAAAAAAGAAATATTCTGTCATTTTGGCGTAATTGCGTGCGTACTTGTGTAGGTAGGTACGCCGCTAAGCCGAGAACTTTCGAAGTCCCTTATCATCGGCTGGAACAGACCAATCGGAGATCGCCTTGATCTTTTACGGCAGCGAATGTACACTTTTTGAAATTTGCATGCCACTTACGCTTACGCATAAATGTAAGAACCTTTCTGGACGTGGGTAAGATGTACTTTCACGTCCGACTTTCCATTTATGGCTCTGCTGTGAACAAATACGTTATCATAGCGAATCTTGCACCGATATCAACAGATTAATTACACATTTCTTAAATGTCACAGGGGCAACTTATGCGCACTCCGCCATCCTCCTGTTGCTTTACGCAAATAGAAGGATGTACAGCTATGTGGGGAGGTTGAATTCCTGACATGGCCCGCTGCCAAGCGATCGGCAAAGAATTCGTCGATCGCGAAAACTTGTTCACGAAGCAGTGGTCACTGCTTCATGACACAGTATTTCGAACCTGGAATCAGGTCGATTTCGTGTCGAGTGCCTTTATCTTTAGGCAACTCGCACGGTACGGATTTCGGGAAAACATCCTCGAATTATATATATCCTTAATATTAAGAAGTTGTCTTGAAAGACAACCAGGATTGGGACGTTATACGTTCCATCATCGCACTAATTTCCCTTCTACGTGTGTCATCAAACTTGTCATACAAATCAAGTACGATGAAACCATCATCGTACTGGTTTCCCTTCTACTAGTTTGACATCAAATTTGTCATACAAATCAAGAACAATGAAATCATCATCGTACTGGTTTTCCTTCTACGTGTATTGCATAGTAATACAGAATTATCGTTACTGTTACAGGTGCGCCTGTTGCTAGGTGCACTGTCATTCTCGTGAAAGATATATCGCGCTCAACGAGTTTGAGCCTCTGATCTTTAAGTGATTGGCGTCGAATATCATTGTTCGACGCCCTATAACTGTCTAGGGACGTAAGCGGCAAATTATTTGACACTTTTATCTTTAAAAGGTGATGAGGTTTTTACTCATCACCTGCGGCAGTTACACACATTACTTGTGTGTGAGGTGCGACTTTCATCAAAAGGCCTGCAATTTTTTAACGTTGCTGGATCAGTAGGGCGCTCGGCACCTACTGAACCCGACCGTTTTTTAACGATCCGCCTCGCGATTGCGATTTTGCAACAGCGTCGGGTCCGCGTCCTGCGTTGTACCTAGCGGGAGATCGATCATTTCGTTTAGCGTTTCTAGGCACTAAGCGTGTGGTACTACATTCATAGGCGTAGTGGCCCATCTTTTGACATCAATTTAATTTTTGCAATCGTTTGTGTCTTCAAAATGCGACGATTCTCGCTCTCCACATACTAGAGGTCCATAGGCTCTTGAGTTTTCGTTTTCTTGTAGTTTCGGTAGACGATATGCTCCGGAGTAAACGAAAGCCTGTTTAAGACTACTCCTCATGTTTCGCTATAGAAATTGCTTGATCGAGCGACTCTAGCTTAAGCCGGAGTAGGGCTGCCTTGACAGGACCGTCTGCAAGACCTTCAATAAGCACATTTACATGTGTTTGTGCATCTATTGGATGACTCACGTTACAACACGCAAGGTTTCGTTTATGTTGACCAAAGCGTGAAGATCACGCTTGACATGCTACAAATCCAGGGGCTTCCTTGAGCCCTGAATTCGGCACGTGGCAGCTCAAAAATTTCCCTGATCCGGGTCTTGAAAACCTCATACGACCCAAAACCCAATGAGTCATGAAGCTTGAGCCCTAAGGCTCATGATTTGTCTCGTAGGCCAAGTTGCACATGCCAAATTTCAGTTTCGTCGCATCGTCATTGATGCGGCGAGCTTTAATGGGCTTCGTCTAATTCGACGAGCCATCTAAAAGGGAGTTGCCTTCGACTAAGTTTAACCCAAAGATCTTTATTTTTAGGTTTTTGCGGTCGTCGCGGAAGTGTCGGCCCATCAGCAGCGTATACATGTGCTGTCTCAAAAGTTCGACTTCTTGAGCACCCTGATCTCCCATCACATCTGTGTGGTCAGAGCCTTGCTGGTGAAGGAAAGCTACTATCTCGAGGGCCCGTCGTGTTCATGTTGTATGAACTCGGCAAAAGCCGCATGTTGCTCGTCTCTTTGTGAAGCGAACAACATTGCGCTAACGGCTGGCCTGCCTCCCCGTCCGTTCGACCGCTCTCCATTCAAGATCACTTAAATAAGTAAACCTTTCACGCGGTGCGTGATAGCCTTCTAAAGGGGCTTGAAAGCTCTCTCTTTCTTCATCCAACATGTCCATGTTAGATGGATCGCGCATGGGCCATTGAACGGACAACGAAGTGCTACCAGTTGTAACAGGGCACCCTTCGCTAGTACTTGTAATTGTACTAGACAACCTACAGTGATTAAAGTGAGGTTCGTCGCCCTGATTACTTCCTTTGCACTGACGTGCAAAGGAAGATTACAGGTAGCTTAGAAGTCTTGACTACCAAAGATTTTGTAAGGCTTTGAAATTGGGAAAATATTAAACTGTACTAATAAACTAAGTTCCTACGTAACGATCTTCTATCTACAACTGGCCCTATTATTTCGCCAACAAACTCTGAATGGTGCCTACTTGCGCACCGCACAATCGTGTCTTAAGACGATTGGCAGGGTTAATTTATGCTTAAATCAACCAATCAATAGAACTAACATCTTGTTTAGTCAATATTACCAAATGTAGTAAATCTTGAAAATATTAAGTCAAATTATTGATAGAGCTAATGATTTTGGTCTTCATTATTTATTTCCGCTTACAAGAAATACAATTTATTATTCCTCTTATAAGAAATTGATATTGGAACTGACATATTTGCTAAGACAAAAGTAGATTTATCTAACGGGAGACCCCAGTACAGCGCAAGGCTCAAACTTTTAAACCGGATAGTACGATTGCAATTGCCAATATTTGTGTGGAAAGGGTAAATATACGGGGGCCTGTCGTTACATGAATATTACTACCGATAAGAGGAAGAATAAAGGAGATAGAATATATGTATTTCTAATCATACCACTTAAAATTTCCAAATTACCGTACACCTCTCGTCTGCCGTTTCCTGCAGATTTAAGTGGTCCCCTCCAGGCGGATGCAAGATCGAAATACTAACCACACCGTTCGGGTACACTAAATGTGAAGGCTTCTTTATGTCATCAAACAAAGTTGATGACGGCATAAATGGTTATTAATATGCTATAAGAGATCAGCAAGAGCCTAACGCACCAAAAGGATGCCACCTTTCTGATTTGAATTTCATCTTGGGTAATATTCTCGCAACAATGGGACAGTTCTGTTCACTGACTATTTTAGGTTTAATTTAACCCGCCAATCGCAGCTAGACGCGCGAATGGGTGGTGAGCGGTAAGTCCTAATACATTGTTAGATTTACGATACACCCGAAACTAAAAATGGGAACTTGTAAAGACACACACCCGAATTTTAGTATTTATCTCTCTGTTGATTAGAGTTGTAGGCGGGCACGTCTTAATGCGGCCACGCTCTTCTTAGACACACGCCCTAGCACAGCGAGAAAGCTGTTAGACCGTCTTCCCTTGCGTGTAGTGAGGTAGTTGTGGTGGGCGCCTTAGCGACACACACAACGCACTAAGTATTCCAGTAAAGTGTCGTCACGAGAGCGGTGACTCGTACGCACTTACTAAGTAGAAAGCTGTTTTCAGACGGATATATATTTAATCGTATTAAATATAAATACCTATTTTTTCCAATCAAACATGTCATCTCTGTAGATAACACTAATATGTATGGCGAGCGTATCTTTCTCGATACCTTGCGTAACGGATGACACTAGCCGTCATTTCTCCTGATGGGAATGCACCTATCTGCATCACATACACAAGGGTTGGTCACAAATGGGAACCACACCCGACAAGTGGGTATCATTACTTTATTTAAGTAATTGTCCATCTCCTTGGGTACACAAAGTGTACGTAACGGGGACTGTGTAACATTAGGGCAACTTTAGCCCGTTAAACCATCTCCCCATAAAAAAAGAATTTACATATTAAATTCGTCGAAGGAGGGACTGCTAGCTGCTTTACGCACCACCTATTTTTCTCAATCACTCTAGATCTGTGTATACATACATATACGGCGCCAAAGATGTCATGTAAAAGGGGCAATGTTAGTGGTTTTTCTGCGAAGACACCCACTCAACCTCACGCTAAGCGCCGGCGCCGCGTTAGCACGCCGGCAGCGTTCAATGCCTTAGTCGAAACGCCGACAGCTGCTGTCGCGTTAACGGGGCTTAAGGATTCATGTTACTCCAACAGTGATGATGTTGATCCGACCCTCGCTGTCGACTACAATGAGTCGACACCGTTGCTGTAACCTCATAGAAGTGATGCGGACAACGAGCTCATGAGGAAGGATGATGGCGCATATTTGCCCATCTAAACTTCTCTCATTGCTCACAACGTGGAGACAGTAACAATTTCGAATGCTGTCTCGTCGTCTGCGCTGGATAGAGTAGCGAAAGGTAATGAGAGCGCTGCCCATAAAGATGCAGCCGCTTCTCCGTTGGGTATAACCACAACGCCTTATGCGAAGACCATTATCCATAATGGTTCTGACATAGAGGATTTGGAGCCTTAAGCTTCGCCGACGACACGTAAACGTGCTTAGTCGGTGTCGTAAGCCAATCGATTTGAACGTGGCTATGTGACGGGTGGGCAAATCACTGATGCCCCCTCCATCAAAATGGCCTCGTTTAAATGGGCCAAGAGCGTCGCTCCTGGAGCGCGCTCTTTTAGACGCACATAGTTATTGTGGCGTATTTAAGTCATGAGGGATTAGGGAAAATTGCTTGGGCGTACTATTCCGATCCCGGTCGTGTTGTGTGTAAATGAAACGCCCGACCAGTACGAGGCGAAATTCTTGCGCCGCAATCATCCGCATTCCGATGCGATGAAAACAGCGGTCGCAACGAATTTATTTCGCCTGCTTACGTGTGAAAGAAATCATTAAACTTACTTCTTTTCACAACGCTGCTTCTGCTAGTCCATTTGAGACTAGCGAAGAGGTCTCAGCTGGTGCTCCTTTTTATAGGCAGCCACCCAGCCGGGCACATCAATACGTAGGGTATCGATCGGTTCCCAAGAGTCACAACTCTTCGGGTAACCTTTTTATTGGACGAGGATCTGATACCCTTGCCTCACGGAGCGGTGAGCAAGCAACCTTCCAACAAGGAAGCATTAATTCCCACCCGCATCCATTAGTGCAGGCGGCACCCGATAGGAGTGGCGAACTACTCGCGGCTGCCTCACCTTCGTCCGTTCAATCACAGGCGTTAAGCGCTGCTGAACGACGTATTGCGGATCTCGAGGGTCAAGTCTCGCGACTGACCTCGGACCTCGTTGATGTCCGAGCGAAGGCTCGTCAGGGTCATGAACGCCTGAATACTCGCTTGGACCTGCGAGAGAAGATATACTGAGGGATCCGCGCTTTTGTGTCATTCAGGACAGCTTCGTCTAGAATTGACGATGAGTTTAACTTAATTGTTGGTCGGATGACCACCATCTCAGAAAAGTCGCTAGCCTTTAAGGCTCGGCCGCACTCATCAATATACATTTCGTCTGAATCTAAAAGAGCATGTAACGAAGGGATTGATGCAAGGCTAACTTCCCCCTCAATGCTACCCATTACACCATTTACAAGCGTATGTAATTGCTCACTAATATTGCTTTGTGAGAGAATACACGCTTCATGTCCATCCTGTCTTGTAGTGAAAACATACGCCTCTTAAAGGCCGCGACATTCACGTCCCCGGATTTTTCAGCCTGTATTGGTCCTATACAAGACATGGTGTATCCGACAAGGAGTTAGTTACGCAACTTCCTTATCCAGCGAACGTTAACTTGTCGCTTCAAGTGCATAAAAAGGGTTTGACCCAAAATGACCTGGCGAACCGCCAATAGTGTTACTATTAAACTCAGTATGGTGCCACCTCGGCCGACCACACTCGGTGGACTTAGACGTGCCACTCCACGTATCTCAGGGATATTGGACCCTTGAGGTCCTGGCGAACCGCCAACAGTGTCACTACTGACACTCAGTATGATGCCACCTCGGCCGACCATACTCGGTGGACTTAGACATGCCACACCACGTATCTCAGGGATATTGCACCCTTGATGATTCGGCCTTAGGCCAACAATGCTTTCAGCATTTAGTGAATCGTTATTATAACGAGTGTCACTCGACGGAGTACGTGCCGTTCCACTTATTTCTGCTGAGTCGGGCTCAGAATTAATGTTTTTAACATTAGAGTTTATTAACTCAGACATGCCAATGTCTAAAACACTGACAGACTCATTCAATGATCCGCGCCAATAGCGCTTTTGTTGCCTAGCAAAGGTGGGTTCATGACTCTCCAAAACTTTGCTAGGAACATTGCGCGTGGCGCCTAAGGTCTTAGACCTCCAATCGATCCATGGCTCATGGTGTTCTAACCAGGCCATACCAAGGATGAGATCATATCTCGAATCCAAATCAAGGACGAGACAGCGTTCCATACTGTCAAAGTCCAGAAACTTTATACCTAAGTTCAATGGAACTTTGGGAACAGTGACACGAGTCCCAGTCGCTAAGCGAACAGTGATTGTATCACCTTCATGCGCT
>NC_090623.1:2755673-2789026 GCF_004359215.1 Bremia lactucae | reverse complement strand
ACCGCAGAGAGTAGGAGGTCATTAATATTCAATGAATGTATGTTTATTCTTCCATTTTTGTCAGGGCTCCGTTTCTGTCGGTCCACCGCATCAGCGATGGAATCCTGTACAAAACGGACCACTGCTATTCTAGCCAACATGAATTTACTTGCTGACTCGGTCTTATTTTACTTGTCAGTGCGACTGGATGCACTGCGGAGATATCAATCCCTTCTTTATTGAGAGTATTATCATTCTCATTAATAATATTGTTTTCGATGCTGAATCTTTGAGCATCGTTGTATAAGTCAGTGATAGCATTATTGTTATTACAGAGTTTGTCCACTTCAATGTTTATTAAATCAATAGTAATGTTATTCGCATTGACCTTAATGCTAATGCGTGATGAGCAAGAGCTAGAAGGTTCTTTGCTCGAGCAAATCTCTCTACTTGAATAAGAGTCACTCTCAAACGAGGTGGGTATACGTGGGTGGCGTAAGCAATTCACATAACACGTGGTATGCCTTAAAGAAGCATGCACTGAACTGTGGATGGCAAATTCTACCATCGGAAGAACTCGCTCCAACTCTAAAAAGAGGGGACGTATCCGCAAAGTTTCTCGTCGAGGTACGGTTTGCCCGCTTCGTCCGACAAACTATTTTAGGATGATCAGTAGTTGACATTTTTAATTGTATTTCAAATGCTTTGAACACAGTTTGCTAAATTCCGCCGTGATTTTAGGGTCTCTAGCTGAGGCCAACTCTCGGGGTAACCCGCGAAGTCAAATTTCGTGTCAACATGGCCAAAATCTCAGCCTTTGGGTGTAATCGACTCCGGTACTGCAGCAATATGCATCATTTTGCTTATACGATCAACAAATACAAGAAAAGCGGGGTTTTATGTTTGCCGTCGGGAAATCCGAAGACGAAGTCCATGGATACTGACTACTAACTTTCTGCCGCAAGCGACAGAGGTTGTACTGGAGCACGGGTTGATGCACTGGGCTTCACCCGTTGACAAACTTCGCAAGCACGTTTGTACTTGCGAACGAACTCATAATGGCGTGGCCAGTAGAAGTCGCGACTTATAGTGAGATATGTCTTCTCATGTTCACCAATAATTGGTGCATCGTGGCACTGATACATGATGCGTAATCGCAAATCATCATTATGGGTGGAGAACGACATGAGGTGTGCCGCCAGCAATGGCTGTATAATACAGTAAACCATTGCGTGTTGTGTCTCGATCTTTTGAGGATCTATACAGTCTTGACAATCCTTTTAAAGATTGTTGGACGGATTTATAAGGTAGTCCCTCATATAGGTTACGGGGTATGAAGGCACGAGCATGCTATGAAGGCATACCGCTTGACATATTCGTGTCCTTTTTAAGGAGGATACAAATATAGGCATGCCCCTTTCCATATTTAGCTGCCCTTTTAAGAGGGCACAAACCATTAATAAAGCCCGCCTTTATTCTCCCCCCATTCCGCTCATTCCTCCCGCCTAAAACATGCCCCTCCCACCTCCTCCAAATGGCTTTGCTGCCCCTCTCCCCACCCAAGGTGCACGTTGGGCAATTTTTTCCCGGTCTACCAACAAGGGCTCGGGTAACCGCTACAGTACTAGGTATGGCTACTGCATCAGTGCAGTACAGGGAAAACCAGAGAAGCTCCATTAGCATGTTTTACGTTGCAAGAACTGCCTTATTCCAGACAAAAAAATTACCTGCAGGAAGTAGCTAACAGAACCACCACCTTCATCCAACGGAAATGCCGCTGCCATTCGGATGTAGTAGATTCTGATGAGAGAGATACTAATTGGGAAAGCACCTCAGACTGTTGGCCCATCTTCTGCGAGTTGCGTGTCCAGTTCAACAACGGAAGGTGTCAGTGCACAACATCGTCGCTTACAACAGAGTGTTGGGTTGTAAAGCCACTGTCCCAGGGAAAAGCTAAGGAGTTGCATTCGGTTTTCCTTTAAGCAAATATGGTAATATTCCGTTTAGTTTTGCCGACAACATCTATGTAAAAAAGTTTATATAAAGACATTCTCTAGGCTATTGCCCGCCGAGCAGTGAAATGCTACGCAATCGTCATCTGACGGAGATGTTTTCAAGGCAGCTTTAGAATAAGCTGGCATTCCTTCCGACTTATGAAAAATTTACCCTTTGCCTAGATGAATGGACGGACGTATCCGGAAATTCTGTCTATACAATCATGCTATTGAAAGAGGAGGAAGAGCATGTGTTGGAGATTGAAGACATCTCTGTCACCGTCATACAATCTTGGCCTTAAAGGAACAACTGGTGTTGACAGTTCTGAAAAAGGCGGTCAGATGCAATCAGCAATCGCATGTTTATCCGACAACCCTCATGCAGTGATAAAGATGCGTAATGATGTACAGGACGAGTTTCCCAATATCATAAATATTCGCTGCTGTTTGCATCCCTTCAATCTCCTTGCGAAAGATATAGCAGGATTTGCAGCTATTATTCCACTCTGTCGAGTTAACTAAAAGTTGGTTGATTTTTTTCTCGTCGTCCCATATATGGCAAAATTCGCTGCGAAATGGCAGAGGGCGGAAGGTATCACCCGCTTCCTGAGCACCTTTTGCAAAACTCGATGGTATTCTCTTGCCTAGGTATGCCTCGGGGTATCAACATTTGAAGAAGGATTTCGATATTGTTTAGAGCAACGCAGCAAAATCGAATATCCTTCAACCAATAATGGAGAAATACGAAACGCCATTATGAATCGTAATCATTTTGCAAGTAGTGACAGCATCATCAAAGCTCTCAAGCCAGTCATTGATGCTTTTCACAGACCGCCTTGAAGCTCGAAGCAGTAGTCTATCGGATGTTTTGAAAGATTCTATCTACATCCACCACACAATATCGAAAATGGATGTGGGGATTATTGGATTCAAGAAGCACGTACTTGCTGCAACTGGAAGGCGAATTAAAGAATTTGATGATCCAATTTATTTTGTCAGCCTTTTCCTTAATCCCACTTCCAAAAATGTGGCCATTTTTAGAAAGGTGAATGAGGACAGCCTAATTAGAGCTTGCTTGGAAATGGCCCAGAAGTGGAAATTCACCAAACGTGAAACAGGCCTTTTATTTAATGAATCGATAAATTACAAAAATGGGGACACTCCTTTTGATGAGACCAAAGTTTTCAAAGAAGCAAAATCTGTCCGTCAATATTGGCAAGAAGTTACCGGAAATTCCCCAATATTGCGTCGTTTTTCCCTAAACGTTAGTGCTATCGTGCCCCATGAGCTGCTTGTGAGAGGGTACTCTCAGGTTCGGGGCTTGTCAAGAGGGAGCCCAGAAATCGCCTTGAAGTTAGCCGCCTTCATATGCTTGGGCAGCTTCGCAAGGAAATACAACGGGAGGCTGGGAGAAAGAAGAAGGTCAAAGACCGAAAAGAAAATGATACCTACCACTGAAATTGAATGTTCTTCAATGGGAATTTTTGATGATGATGAAACTGAGATAGCTGACGATCAAGAAACTGCCACTGAGCCATTATGCGAGGAGCTTGAGAAAGTCAATTTTGAGCTTGATGAGGTATCTGTGACGGAAGAATACTTTGACTTTGAAGCCTTGAGAATGGTATTGGTGACGTTGATGCAGAAAATGATGTCGAAAACAACCCTTTAGCTAGTAGTACCGTAGGAGAAGATTTTAGCATCGATGATATCATGAATGGTTTACGTTGATTATACATTATTGATGTCAATTATTGATACCGTTGAAGCACAGAATAAAGGTCTTGTGATTGTCATATCTCATCTAATGCACTACATCTATGCTAGTAGAATTAATCAATGAATTAGTTATTAATTTATTATAGGGCACGCAAAGAGGCATGTCCTAGGGAAGAAGGCATGCATGCCCTTCTTTTTATCATACCCTGTCCTACCCTCATCCTTTTAAAAGCAATATCTTTTTGATAAGCCCTTTCTTAAAGTGGCACGTCGTAATGCGGCCACGCTCTACTTACAATCCGCCTCGCCGTTACGAGTTCGGACTGTTGAGTAATGATGACGACGGAATACTTATTGTTATGTATGCTCACTGTTGATTTGCGCAGCCGGCTCAATATCGGGCCGGCTCGAAAAGGTCAGCGACGAAGTTAAGTCGTCTTAATTTTTTCTTCACTGGAAGTTAGACCCCGAGAAGAAAGACAACCATCTTGCCATGTTTTGCGAAAGGTGTGGGCTGTTTACGGCCGTGCATAAAGACGCATGGTCCGTATATACAATAAATAGTATATCTTCAAAGCGATAGACCGTAACCTAAGTTAGCGCATGCTTCATGGCAAGCAGCTCATTGTCATGCACTGAATAGTTGCGTTTGGCGGGTTGAAGCTGACGCGATTGATAACAGGCGACGCGCTCTGCACCGCCTGTGGCATATAGGCACAGCCGATTGCAAAATTGCTGGCGTCACAGACCACATGATATAGTCTATCTTGTTCCGCAATCACCAAGTTTGGCGATTTTATCAAGCCCCAAAGAAACGCTGACAATCAGCGTTCGATGAGCACTTTATATTTTTTTTCAACAAAAAAGAAATATTCTGTCATTTTGGCGTAATTGCGTGCGTACTTGTGTAGGTAGGTACGCCGCTAAGCCGAGAACTTTCGAAGTCCCTTATCATCGGCTGGAACAGACCAATCGGAGATCGCCTTGATCTTTTACGGCAGCGAATGTACACTTTTTGAAATTTGCATGCCACTTACGCTTACGCATAAATGTAAGAACCTTTCTGGACGTGGGTAAGATGTACTTTCACGTCCGACTTTCCATTTATGGCTCTGCTGTGAACAAATACGTTATCATAGCGAATCTTGCACCGATATCAACAGATTAATTACACATTTCTTAAATGTCACAGGGGCAACTTATGCGCACTCCGCCATCCTCCTGTTGCTTTACGCAAATAGAAGGATGTACAGCTATGTGGGGAGGTTGAATTCCTGACATGGCCCGCTGCCAAGCGATCGGCAAAGAATTCGTCGATCGCGAAAACTTGTTCACGAAGCAGTGGTCACTGCTTCATGACACAGTATTTCGAACCTGGAATCAGGTCGATTTCGTGTCGAGTGCCTTTATCTTTAGGCAACTCGCACGGTACGGATTTCGGGAAAACATCCTCGAATTATATATATCCTTAATATTAAGAAGTTGTCTTGAAAGACAACCAGGATTGGGACGTTATACGTTCCATCATCGCACTAATTTCCCTTCTACGTGTGTCATCAAACTTGTCATACAAATCAAGTACGATGAAACCATCATCGTACTGGTTTCCCTTCTACTAGTTTGACATCAAATTTGTCATACAAATCAAGAACAATGAAATCATCATCGTACTGGTTTTCCTTCTACGTGTATTGCATAGTAATACAGAATTATCGTTACTGTTACAGGTGCGCCTGTTGCTAGGTGCACTGTCATTCTCGTGAAAGATATATCGCGCTCAACGAGTTTGAGCCTCTGATCTTTAAGTGATTGGCGTCGAATATCATTGTTCGACGCCCTATAACTGTCTAGGGACGTAAGCGGCAAATTATTTGACACTTTTATCTTTAAAAGGTGATGAGGTTTTTACTCATCACCTGCGGCAGTTACACACATTACTTGTGTGTGAGGTGCGACTTTCATCAAAAGGCCTGCAATTTTTTAACGTTGCTGGATCAGTAGGGCGCTCGGCACCTACTGAACCCGACCGTTTTTTAACGATCCGCCTCGCGATTGCGATTTTGCAACAGCGTCGGGTCCGCGTCCTGCGTTGTACCTAGCGGGAGATCGATCATTTCGTTTAGCGTTTCTAGGCACTAAGCGTGTGGTACTACATTCATAGGCGTAGTGGCCCATCTTTTGACATCAATTTAATTTTTGCAATCGTTTGTGTCTTCAAAATGCGACGATTCTCGCTCTCCACATACTAGAGGTCCATAGGCTCTTGAGTTTTCGTTTTCTTGTAGTTTCGGTAGACGATATGCTCCGGAGTAAACGAAAGCCTGTTTAAGACTACTCCTCATGTTTCGCTATAGAAATTGCTTGATCGAGCGACTCTAGCTTAAGCCGGAGTAGGGCTGCCTTGACAGGACCGTCTGCAAGACCTTCAATAAGCACATTTACATGTGTTTGTGCATCTATTGGATGACTCACGTTACAACACGCAAGGTTTCGTTTATGTTGACCAAAGCGTGAAGATCACGCTTGACATGCTACAAATCCAGGGGCTTCCTTGAGCCCTGAATTCGGCACGTGGCAGCTCAAAAATTTCCCTGATCCGGGTCTTGAAAACCTCATACGACCCAAAACCCAATGAGTCATGAAGCTTGAGCCCTAAGGCTCATGATTTGTCTCGTAGGCCAAGTTGCACATGCCAAATTTCAGTTTCGTCGCATCGTCATTGATGCGGCGAGCTTTAATGGGCTTCGTCTAATTCGACGAGCCATCTAAAAGGGAGTTGCCTTCGACTAAGTTTAACCCAAAGATCTTTATTTTTAGGTTTTTGCGGTCGTCGCGGAAGTGTCGGCCCATCAGCAGCGTATACATGTGCTGTCTCAAAAGTTCGACTTCTTGAGCACCCTGATCTCCCATCACATCTGTGTGGTCAGAGCCTTGCTGGTGAAGGAAAGCTACTATCTCGAGGGCCCGTCGTGTTCATGTTGTATGAACTCGGCAAAAGCCGCATGTTGCTCGTCTCTTTGTGAAGCGAACAACATTGCGCTAACGGCTGGCCTGCCTCCCCGTCCGTTCGACCGCTCTCCATTCAAGATCACTTAAATAAGTAAACCTTTCACGCGGTGCGTGATAGCCTTCTAAAGGGGCTTGAAAGCTCTCTCTTTCTTCATCCAACATGTCCATGTTAGATGGATCGCGCATGGGCCATTGAACGGACAACGAAGTGCTACCAGTTGTAACAGGGCACCCTTCGCTAGTACTTGTAATTGTACTAGACAACCTACAGTGATTAAAGTGAGGTTCGTCGCCCTGATTACTTCCTTTGCACTGACGTGCAAAGGAAGATTACAGGTAGCTTAGAAGTCTTGACTACCAAAGATTTTGTAAGGCTTTGAAATTGGGAAAATATTAAACTGTACTAATAAACTAAGTTCCTACGTAACGATCTTCTATCTACAACTGGCCCTATTATTTCGCCAACAAACTCTGAATGGTGCCTACTTGCGCACCGCACAATCGTGTCTTAAGACGATTGGCAGGGTTAATTTATGCTTAAATCAACCAATCAATAGAACTAACATCTTGTTTAGTCAATATTACCAAATGTAGTAAATCTTGAAAATATTAAGTCAAATTATTGATAGAGCTAATGATTTTGGTCTTCATTATTTATTTCCGCTTACAAGAAATACAATTTATTATTCCTCTTATAAGAAATTGATATTGGAACTGACATATTTGCTAAGACAAAAGTAGATTTATCTAACGGGAGACCCCAGTACAGCGCAAGGCTCAAACTTTTAAACCGGATAGTACGATTGCAATTGCCAATATTTGTGTGGAAAGGGTAAATATACGGGGGCCTGTCGTTACATGAATATTACTACCGATAAGAGGAAGAATAAAGGAGATAGAATATATGTATTTCTAATCATACCACTTAAAATTTCCAAATTACCGTACACCTCTCGTCTGCCGTTTCCTGCAGATTTAAGTGGTCCCCTCCAGGCGGATGCAAGATCGAAATACTAACCACACCGTTCGGGTACACTAAATGTGAAGGCTTCTTTATGTCATCAAACAAAGTTGATGACGGCATAAATGGTTATTAATATGCTATAAGAGATCAGCAAGAGCCTAACGCACCAAAAGGATGCCACCTTTCTGATTTGAATTTCATCTTGGGTAATATTCTCGCAACAATGGGACAGTTCTGTTCACTGACTATTTTAGGTTTAATTTAACCCGCCAATCGCAGCTAGACGCGCGAATGGGTGGTGAGCGGTAAGTCCTAATACATTGTTAGATTTACGATACACCCGAAACTAAAAATGGGAACTTGTAAAGACACACACCCGAATTTTAGTATTTATCTCTCTGTTGATTAGAGTTGTAGGCGGGCACGTCTTAATGCGGCCACGCTCTTCTTAGACACACGCCCTAGCACAGCGAGAAAGCTGTTAGACCGTCTTCCCTTGCGTGTAGTGAGGTAGTTGTGGTGGGCGCCTTAGCGACACACACAACGCACTAAGTATTCCAGTAAAGTGTCGTCACGAGAGCGGTGACTCGTACGCACTTACTAAGTAGAAAGCTGTTTTCAGACGGATATATATTTAATCGTATTAAATATAAATACCTATTTTTTCCAATCAAACATGTCATCTCTGTAGATAACACTAATATGTATGGCGAGCGTATCTTTCTCGATACCTTGCGTAACGGATGACACTAGCCGTCATTTCTCCTGATGGGAATGCACCTATCTGCATCACATACACAAGGGTTGGTCACAAATGGGAACCACACCCGACAAGTGGGTATCATTACTTTATTTAAGTAATTGTCCATCTCCTTGGGTACACAAAGTGTACGTAACGGGGACTGTGTAACATTAGGGCAACTTTAGCCCGTTAAACCATCTCCCCATAAAAAAAGAATTTACATATTAAATTCGTCGAAGGAGGGACTGCTAGCTGCTTTACGCACCACCTATTTTTCTCAATCACTCTAGATCTGTGTATACATACATATACGGCGCCAAAGATGTCATGTAAAAGGGGCAATGTTAGTGGTTTTTCTGCGAAGACACCCACTCAACCTCACGCTAAGCGCCGGCGCCGCGTTAGCACGCCGGCAGCGTTCAATGCCTTAGTCGAAACGCCGACAGCTGCTGTCGCGTTAACGGGGCTTAAGGATTCATGTTACTCCAACAGTGATGATGTTGATCCGACCCTCGCTGTCGACTACAATGAGTCGACACCGTTGCTGTAACCTCATAGAAGTGATGCGGACAACGAGCTCATGAGGAAGGATGATGGCGCATATTTGCCCATCTAAACTTCTCTCATTGCTCACAACGTGGAGACAGTAACAATTTCGAATGCTGTCTCGTCGTCTGCGCTGGATAGAGTAGCGAAAGGTAATGAGAGCGCTGCCCATAAAGATGCAGCCGCTTCTCCGTTGGGTATAACCACAACGCCTTATGCGAAGACCATTATCCATAATGGTTCTGACATAGAGGATTTGGAGCCTTAAGCTTCGCCGACGACACGTAAACGTGCTTAGTCGGTGTCGTAAGCCAATCGATTTGAACGTGGCTATGTGACGGGTGGGCAAATCACTGATGCCCCCTCCATCAAAATGGCCTCGTTTAAATGGGCCAAGAGCGTCGCTCCTGGAGCGCGCTCTTTTAGACGCACATAGTTATTGTGGCGTATTTAAGTCATGAGGGATTAGGGAAAATTGCTTGGGCGTACTATTCCGATCCCGGTCGTGTTGTGTGTAAATGAAACGCCCGACCAGTACGAGGCGAAATTCTTGCGCCGCAATCATCCGCATTCCGATGCGATGAAAACAGCGGTCGCAACGAATTTATTTCGCCTGCTTACGTGTGAAAGAAATCATTAAACTTACTTCTTTTCACAACGCTGCTTCTGCTAGTCCATTTGAGACTAGCGAAGAGGTCTCAGCTGGTGCTCCTTTTTATAGGCAGCCACCCAGCCGGGCACATCAATACGTAGGGTATCGATCGGTTCCCAAGAGTCACAACTCTTCGGGTAACCTTTTTATTGGACGAGGATCTGATACCCTTGCCTCACGGAGCGGTGAGCAAGCAACCTTCCAACAAGGAAGCATTAATTCCCACCCGCATCCATTAGTGCAGGCGGCACCCGATAGGAGTGGCGAACTACTCGCGGCTGCCTCACCTTCGTCCGTTCAATCACAGGCGTTAAGCGCTGCTGAACGACGTATTGCGGATCTCGAGGGTCAAGTCTCGCGACTGACCTCGGACCTCGTTGATGTCCGAGCGAAGGCTCGTCAGGGTCATGAACGCCTGAATACTCGCTTGGACCTGCGAGAGAAGATATACTGAGGGATCCGCGCTTTTGTGTCATTCAGGACAGCTTCGTCTAGAATTGACGATGAGTTTAACTTAATTGTTGGTCGGATGACCACCATCTCAGAAAAGTCGCTAGCCTTTAAGGCTCGGCCGCACTCATCAATATACATTTCGTCTGAATCTAAAAGAGCATGTAACGAAGGGATTGATGCAAGGCTAACTTCCCCCTCAATGCTACCCATTACACCATTTACAAGCGTATGTAATTGCTCACTAATATTGCTTTGTGAGAGAATACACGCTTCATGTCCATCCTGTCTTGTAGTGAAAACATACGCCTCTTAAAGGCCGCGACATTCACGTCCCCGGATTTTTCAGCCTGTATTGGTCCTATACAAGACATGGTGTATCCGACAAGGAGTTAGTTACGCAACTTCCTTATCCAGCGAACGTTAACTTGTCGCTTCAAGTGCATAAAAAGGGTTTGACCCAAAATGACCTGGCGAACCGCCAATAGTGTTACTATTAAACTCAGTATGGTGCCACCTCGGCCGACCACACTCGGTGGACTTAGACGTGCCACTCCACGTATCTCAGGGATATTGCGATCCCATTCTCGATGATGATGCATCGGCCATTGACAGCGCCAACATATGATGCATTTCGGCCTTAGGCCAACAATGCTTTCAGCATTTAGTGAATCGTTATTATAACGAGTGTCACTCGACAGAGTACGTGCCATTCCACTTATTTCTGCTGAGTCGGGCTCAGAATTAATGTTTCAACATTAGAGTTTATTAACTCAGACATGCCAATGTCTAAAACACTGACAGAATCATTCAATGATCCGCGCCAATAGCGCTTTTGTTGCCTAGCAAAGGTGGGTTCATGACTTTCCAATAATTTTCTCGGAACATTGCGCGTGGTGCCTAAGTTCTTAGTCCTCCAATCGATCCATGACTCATGGTGTTCTAACCAGGCCATACCAAGGAAGAGATCATATCTCGAATCCAAATAAAGGACGAGACAGCGTTCCATAATGTCAAAGTCCAGAAACTATATACCTAAGTTCAATGGAACTTTGGGGACAGTGACACGAGTCCCAGTCGCTAAGCGAACAGTGATTGTATCACCTTCATGCGCTCTTAGCGCCTCAACGTATTGTTGACTTCCTTCAAGGGAAAGGCGTCGAGCATAATTGCAAGACGCTCCAGAGTCAATTGAAATTGACCACGGCTTATCAAAGCCCTTTACAGTCGCTTGAGCGACTAGCAAGTCAGGCTTGTACTCTCGCCCCGTGCCATTGAGCACCGAGCTAATTGGGGCTAGGTTCTGTTTATTCTCACCCCCTAGAGATTCGTCAGAGCCTAGGTCTTCCCCAGTAGGGCACCCCGCACCTACTGGGTATCGACGTTTTCCCGCACCGTACCATATTTCTGGTATAGGTCGGAGTTGGAGCTCTTTCGAGCTTTATGCGAATTTTCGAAGAGGGCAGGCAGGGCGTAATTGTTTCGTGCTCCACGCATATAACATCTACGGATGGTTATGCTGTTTCACAGCTTGTAGAGCCTCTTCTCCTTCCTCAACGAGGCTTAAATCCATAGGTGCCGTTCTATTAGACTGAACCCATGTGCTCGAAGAGCTTGTTCGGCAGACAGGCGTGCTAACGCGAGCAGACTTAAAGTCGAACTCGGCGCGTAGCGCTATGGTAACTGCCTCTTCGACTGCAGCCGGATGAGAACGGAACAATTCCGTCCGGGCAACGCCCTCATTGAGACCCCCCCATAAAGATTGTTACTCCAATTGCTTCTTGCACCGGGTTTTGATGCATAGATGCAATGAGAGTTCTCAACTCATGGACTAAATCCCCTAGGGTTCTTTAACCCTGTTGAGTCACTAGTAGCCGTGATCGAATGCGAAAAGTCTGATCAGCCGGTGCAATGATGCTGGTCATTTGCTGTTTCAGCGAATTTCATGAGGGAAAAGCGTCGTTTATGGACGTGCTGCATGATAGTGCCCACTCCATGGCTCTACCTCCAAGTTTGGAAATGGCTATAGCCACCTTTTGCCATTCTGTTAAGAACAAGGCAAAATCAATGGACATTTCTATCTGCTTAATCTAAAAAGGGAGATTTCCCCCTCTTTTCCCTCAAATGTCTTCCCATTTACAGTTAGGGGATGAGCTTTCGGATCTGAGTCAGGTACAGAGATGTACCGGGTTGGCATAGATACCGCTAAGTGGTTCTGTGCCTGACCAATCAGGGAGGCTTCGTATCGCATGAAGGCTTCAAGCCTTGCATGCAGGACCTCTGGTGGCTGGGAGATAATGAATCCCACGTGTTCAAGTCCAAATAAGGTTTTGAGCTTGTCATAAGCGGCGCGTTCCGCTTCTGAAAGTTCTGGAACCTCTTCCATTTTCGTGAGAGTTTAGTCTAGTAAAGACTCAGGCGTCGATTGACTACAAGTGCTACCAGGTGTAGCGGAGCTACCTCACTCCTAAAGTCAGAGGAAGACTTAGAGACTCAGAGAGTCACTTAGTTCTATTGAACTAATGGGTTTAACAACTCAGGGAGTCGTACAAGCTAATAAAGCTTAAGGAATACTTGTTCAAGGGGTTCAGGGGTTCGTAGATCCAAGTGGCAACTAGCGCCCAAGAGGATATACCTTAGAAAGGCTTATATCTCTCACAAATCAATGCGCAAGCCTTAGAAAGGCACTTAACGCTTTAAGATCAAAAGGGAAACTGCACTTTATTTAATTATTTAAATCTAGAAACCTTACCCTAGCTAATTTAAAAAAGATTTTGGCCGCCAGATTTATATCTGGCGGCTACCACATTTGTTACTCATATTAATAATAAAAAATAGGATTTAAGTAACTAACTATTTTAAAATTAGACAAAAGGGTATTTAACTGATAAAGTAAATTTACCACAACAACGGTTCTCCTACCGATGTGTGCCCCATTGCAAAAGAGGCTAAGCTAAGAATGATTTTATTTTACTTTACTAAAGTAAAATAAATTCATCCTTAGCTTAACCTCCCAAGACTAACTAACATGCCCTTATTGCTTATTTCCAGCTCAACTTCTCCCTCGCTGCTCGGTTTGCTCCTCTTTCTTTTCGCTCTTTTTATGACTTGCCAATAAGTGCGGACGCTCTTGGCTTTTTCTCACCTGTTAAAAACCGTATATTTAACATCGTCAAACGAAAACACGGTTTCGGTGTGTCCAGGGGCAACTCTCATGTAGATAGTTAGGATGTGTGGCTATAGCAATTCCCCAATTTAATTTAGGGGGGGTGATGTGCCAAAGGCCAAAAGCGCGATCTAAAGACGATTCAAAAGAATAATTGTTGATTTTTGGATGCAGTGATCCATACGATTTATAGTTTTCTTACAAAAATGTTTTTTACTTAAACACAAAGTATTATAGTAACAATTATTAATACACAATTTATTTTGTTTTCATTTACAGTGAAAATATTTTATATGACGTTTTTATTCAATGCAGACGGGAGGGGGTGTGGCTATGCTAAAAGGTGTGTGTGGATATTAATTAACAACCTTGAAGTATTAGTTTCATGTAACGATACACCCCTTTACACGACACGTGGTGTCGTAATAATTGCGTTTTCGCACAATGGCAAGCTCAAGCGAGATAGAATGATCCTTGTAGGAGGCTCGTAGTTTGCATTGTTAAAAGCATCATCACGTCACATTGTGGCGAAACTGGTAGCGTTGCTTTGTCCACCAGGGCACCTTTGATTTTTTGTAATCCACCTTCTTTATACGACAGCAATTTTAATAACTCCACGCCCAAAGATTGGCTTCATAATAAGACAAAGATTATTAATAAGTTCATAGAATACCCATTAAGTTGGATTGATATCCTTTTTATTGACCCAATACAGGACGTGCAGCTACGATTGCAAAGCGTAGTCGTCTTAAAAATTGTACTGGAAAGTCAAAAAGCTGCTCCAGTGGCACTGTATCCATCCATTGGACGATCTTTGCCAACACTTGACGTCGCTTAGCCAACTTTGCTTTACTTGAATGGTCCAGAATCACGCTTAAGCACACGGATGAGCACGCTACGACCAATTGTAGCTGATCCTCTGGTTTTATCAAGTCGTCCACAGACTTGAACGAAATTAGCTGCATCAGCCACGAGAGAACACTGACTATATATTCTTCGCTGAAATTCGTCTGCTGTGCGGTAGAAAAGTGCGCAAGATGCCCCACAACCATCACGATTCCGTTCTTTACCTCCCGGCAGCCATTTGTAAACAACTCTCGACACCGTTGAAGACTAAAGCTGTGCATGACAACGTCCGGGCCATACACGGCAGTACATAACTCTAGACACTTGGCCATCTCAAAGTAGTCAACATTCGGAGCTTGACATGCAATCCAGAGCTTCTCAACAAACACAATCCGATCGGGTGCATTCCCTTCCTTTAAGTCTGGTCGCTGGATCGCGTCTCCGATCCGATGAAGCATGGTCAGACTTGATTGATGCAGCAGGAGCTCGTGTCCTGCAGCAGCGGCATCAGAAATGGCTACCAAGACGTGTAGCAGCGTATCTTGCAGCAACGTACGACGCTCGATACACTCGTGGTCAAACTCGCGCACGATCATAGCGGGGTAGACTTCTAGCATCACCATCGTCAAATACAGACCTCGGAGAGTCGGATTTTCGACCACAAGGTCAAAGAGCAACACACGAGCTCGGGCCAGTTGGCTCGATGCTTTACACAGGTAGGAATACAGGGCACATATATGCGATAGAAAAACCGTATCGTGACTTTGTTGCCTAGACCTTGAGATGCGCGATGTATTGCTGGACAGCGAATCGCCTAGTTGGAATCGCTCGCCAAGTAATAAGCTCTGGAGATGCAGCAAACAGTCGTCGACCATTGATAACGCAGGAAATTGCGACGATCGACGCATGAGACGTAAGAGCACTTGGCTACAAAGCCAACTAAGTCCCCATTTGCTTTCTTGCAAGAATCGCCGCGATCTCGGGGTTCGAAAGATGCCAAGCGCTCCAGACACCACAGCAAGAGGAGAGACGTGCAGATTTTGGAACGTATCGGCAAGAACGTGACATAACGCTGTCTGTGAAAGAAATACAAAGTATTACGCACCTAAAATTTCGAAGCATAGAAAATTAAAAACGTACCACATGGTCGGGATGTGTATCGAAATATCGAATGCTCTGGTGAACTAATACCAGTAAAGTGCGTCGAGCGTACGTGCTGTCGGCTTCTTCGTCTTTGCCAATTGCAATGGCATGTTTCAAGACAACCAATGATTTTTTTATTCGTTGCTCGTCCATCGTAGCTACTAAAGGCTTCTTTGCCTTCTCCCCGTCATCCCGTTTGACCCTCTTGCTTGAAGTCGCATCCACATCTTCAGTTTTTCGAACTCGTGTACGAGGAATTTCTTGTATGGTGGATTCAAAGTGATCGACGGGGGGATCCTTCATATTAGCTTTCGGTGGCTCTACAAGATTATTCGGTTCTGCGACGCGAGGATGTACCAGCTCATTTATTGTTGCATTTTCGTTGAGTCCAGACGGAGTTACCTCATCGTTAGAAGCTCTGACCGGCAAAGACTCCATTGATACAATTGATTGCTCAATAGAGACAACTGGATTCGTGTCTTTCTTTAAGCTCATTGTAGTTGTTCTCGTGTCTAATTCAAGAGGATCTGACAGCAAGTCAGCAATAGCAATTTCTTGGTTGCACGTCGAGACAACTAAATTCTTTCGTTCAAGATCGACTGTCTTTTCTTCACTAGGCGTGGTAATTAGATCGTCATCCAACTTGTCCGTACAGACACCTATCTCGTCACTGTCACAACTACTACTCGAATCGCTGTCACTAGTTGAGCTGCTCAAGCTTAAAGAGCTGTCTCTTTTTGCCGGCATTCCCTTCTCTTCTTCAGACTCTAATGCTGCCAACTCGTTATCCAGTTCATCATCAATTGACAATCCAACATCTTGCGGCTTCTCGGCAACTTTTATCATGTCACGCCTTGACTCAATCTCATTTGCAAGCTTCTTTGTCTCTTCGTCATCGCTACTAAAAGCCAATTCTTGGTCAATCTCACTTGAAATTGCCACATCAAACGATTGGAGCGGTTCATTCTCAATGCCATCGGCAGTGCCTTCCATTGAAGTACCTAATCTTTCCTCGTCACTACTACTCTCCAACTCCTTGTCTATTTCAAGCTCTACTGCCCCAATTTCCGCTAAAATTATCTTTTCCTCGCTAGATTTTGCAATTTCATGTTCGTGGAGCACCTTCTCTTCAGTCAAATCAACTGCCAGAATCTCGTCCAAGGCTGCACTACTCGTCAAGTTTTTTTCAAGTATCGGTAAACAAAGTTCTTCTCTATCGAATTTCGTGTCCTTCATTGCATTCTCAAAAGGGTGCCGCCACAGTTTTGGGACCACTTTGTCATCCTGCGTCTGCATGGACAATCTACTGCGCTTGCGAGACGGACTCGTGTCCATCGTCTGCACGCATCGGTCCACAAATCGCATCGTACTTGAAATTGTCTGACTCGAGCGCGTCACGTGTACCGTTGTGTCCGTTTGGGTTGCCATTTCTGCAAATTCTTTTGAATTTGCCAGATTTTTAGGCCGTTTGGAAGCTTTGACATGCACATTCAATTGCTGTTTCATCGTTTCTTCGTCCCGTACTAACGTTTCAACTCGAAGACGGTACTCTTTTAGCCGCGCCGCGGCCTCCTTGAGCTTGGAATTCGTCAGCTTCTTATACTCTTGAGCCTTCTTGACCTGCTTCTTCAGCTGTGCAATTGTCTCTGCCTGGCACTCGATAATATCTGCTTGCGAAATCTGTGCCGCCGCAAGTGCATCATCTTCATTATCCATTGAGTGGTTTGTGGTACAAAATAGAATTTTTACATTTCATGTCATTTCTAAGCGACATTTTTTGGTCAGATGGCTATTCATCACGTCAATAAAAAAATAATTTGGTAGGCACATCCGACAATAATAGAAATGTTGGTGCTGAAAATAGCTATAACCGATACATTTCGCTAATGTGTCTAGACAATTAAATTGTGATTTGACCAAAGCTCACAAACTAAGTACTATTCCACATTAGCGTGTGCCTTGCGCTACGTAGACATGGTGTTAGACTTTAATTTTGCTAGTCTGGTAGTACTATATGGTAACATGTGGTGTTCGAAACTTGATAAAAACATCATAAAACAATGTTTTTGATTATATCGGGATAGACGGGTTGAAGAAAAACATTATGGAAATGCTTGCTCGTGTCCGTGGACTTCGATGCCTTATTAAAGCCAATACCCCAAGGCTGTCCGGCATTCAGCGTGGTTTCCGCAACTATCCGATCAAGCTATTATGTCGCAACCACAAATTTACGCGCAAAGCTGCGGCCAAATACTTTGAAGTGGAGCGCGAATGGAACTTAGGCATCGAGCTTAAGCCGTCTGAGGTTAAGTCGCTGCGAGACCACAATGCGGATCTGTCCACTGCGTTCGGCGCCTTTTATAAGCATGAATTGTATCTACATGACCTCAACATTCCAGGTACGACACAATACTATTGCCTAAAGGGTTGTCAGTTTGACTAGAGACTTGTGCGGATAGTGTGGCGTCACGGGCTTATAGGACGACCCGAGTCAACGCGCGTGCGCAAGCTGCTAGCAAATCGCTCCGAGCTCAAGAAACTAGAAGAATTTGCCAATCGACCAAATGCACAGCTGGTAAGGATCTCAATGGTCGATTGCGTAGACTTTCTTAACAACTAAATGGCGGGTAATAGATTCCAATGCGAGTTGAGGTCGGAGTTACTGGCTGGATTAAAGTCATCATGGCAGCGTGTTTCAAGCAAGGTCAAGTCGACAACCGAAGACGTGACGACACACGAGAGATTCAACGGCAGCTTCGGGACTGGTAATGGAATTAAAGAGAACCACGGTACTCGAAAATGGAATCAGCAGTGCAATAAAAAATTAAACGCATTAATCAAACTTTTTGTAGTCACCAAGGATGGCACGACATGTTGCAACGCCACTTTTTTCGTGTCTTTTGCCCCTTAGCATCATTATTCCCAGCTTGCTGCGTTGGCCTTCCTCGGCCAAACTAACAGCAGCCTCCAGACTTTTTCTTGCCACCTCCGTACGGGTCCACAATTTCCGGGAGCGCATTGCTTTCCGCCGAAGCTGTAGGCAGGGCTTGGCTGATTTGGATAAACAAGTCAGACACATTTGTGTCCTCCTTTGCACTGGTTTCGATGAAAAGCGCACCAATCTCTTCGGCGTAGGCGCGCGCCTGGGACGCCGGTACCTCTCGCTTCTCTTCCAGATCGCTCTTGTTGCCGGCAATGGCAATAACAATATTGTCAGGACCCAATTGCTTCAATTCTTTCACCCAATTTTTAAGGGTCGTCAGCGATTGCTGTGACCAAGCAATTACATGTTCGTTAGAACAATACATTTAAACTAAATTGATACAGAAGTACATACCTTTCTTGTAATGTCGTATACAACGATGGCGGCAGCCGCTCCTCTGTAGTACATAGGGGCCAAGCTGTGATACTGACGTTCAAAGTAATAGCAAACAGATATCAAGCGAAATGAAACAAAAACGTCCTCTGATCCAAAAAAGTGCTACCTTTTCTTGGCCAGCAGTGTCCCAAATCTGGTACTTAATTGGCGTGTCATTGACTACGATCATTTTGGACATGAAGGAGGCGCCGATGGTCGACTCCGAGTACGGCCGAAAATTGTTGGTCACAAAGCGCAGTACCAGGGACGACTTGCCAACACCCGTGTCTCCCAGCAACACCACCTTCACCTCGCGCGCCTTGCTGTTGCCTGCGTCCGCCATTGTTTAATATTACAGTCGGCCGACGTCTGCGTTGTGTTCTTCTCTTTTGTCGCTCTATGCCAAGAAAAAGGGAGTTTTTCGCCAATTGTAGACGAGAAAAACACAATGACATTAAGTATCACTGAATTGTTTATTTACAACTTAGGCTGGTCGGAAAATGACAAATACGTCACGAATGACAGGTAACTTTTAAAACAAGACATTTAATTTTAATTTTAAGAAAAACTCGAGAAATTACTTTGGTTGCCAAATCTACTTATTTGTAAATAAATTCCGCATTAGTAATTACACTTTTTACGAAACGACTGGAAGCCAAAATTGGCAGAGGTACTGATTCATCATTCGTCGTCTTTGCGAGCATGCGCATTTGTATTACCTCTTTCAGATGCCAATTCTGCGCGTTTATCGTCCCAATGATTTACTACTCTAGAATTACACTGATTTTGGTGATGAATGACATTTTGTTGAGGGACTATTTTACTTATATAATGGAATGGAGACACGTGTTGTGCGAGAATGATGAAAGTTTAGCTTTTTTCTTAGGAAGTGCCGTCTGATTATGTTGAACATTATGACGACAGAAAGCTGTCAAGCTCCATAGGGGTTACTGAGACTCCACAACTTTATCCGATGTGTATTGCTCGAAAGTAGATGCTATCGCCGGAGCTAGCGTGGGCAAAAGCCATGAAGCTCGGTTGATGTGTGACTGCTATGCGTTTGCATTATAAATATAAGTTAATACCATTAAACTAAATACCCGTGACTCCTCTTATCTTCTTGTACTTAATCACATGGTTTTATGTGCAACATTGCAAGTTCTATGGTGAAGACTAGGTCTTGTCACGGTACAATTTCATGTGGCGCTCAACGGTGAGCTTTCGCTATTCATATGTCATGCTCGTCACATATTTGCATATTTGTGTCGATGCGAATTCGACAAAACGATTATAAGAAAAAATTGGCGAACATGACTGTCTCTGAGCTGTCTTTAACGCGCGAGATAACTTTTAGATTAATTGACTTGTAAGCGGCAATCAGATTTTTTAAATGCTGGAACTTCACGTTTGTAAATAATAATATTTGACGACAACCGAGCAGTCGCCATAGCCGACGGATGCTACTACAGCGCGTATTCATAGCATTGTTATCCTCATTTGCCTCAGCAGCGACTTCTTTCTCGCTCGACAGTATGTCATTGCTCTTGGAAGATATACATTTTTCTATGGTAAGTGTGTACCTGCCGCATTTCAAGATTCTTCGCCACATAGTGGACTCAGCAGCTCACGGAAACTTAGCCTTCTGTTGCTGGGCTGCTTTTCTTTTACAAATCAGCAAAGTTTTCGTATCACCAATTTGCAGTTCTGGCAACATTTTGAATGAATTACCTCTTCACTATTCGACCATTTCATCGCCGCGGGGTTCCGAGTCTTACAGAAGCGACTGATTTACACGGTCGTCCATTTGGACATGCAGTTCCTCTTATTATTGGAGCAATGTTAGTAATCCTTTTGTGGTCGAGAAAATGTCAAGCCCGAGAGAGACGCTTTAGGGTGTGATTTATCGTCGTGGCGTGGTTATATCACCAGCCTCGGGATGGAATGCGGCGTGGGTTATGGCTTTGGCCATTCGGATCGACTCAACCTGTAAAGAATCCCGTGTATATAATTACAGAGGTGGTTTTGTCATATATGATTGCAAAGTTGTGGAACAACGCTCCTCTAATGACAAAGATGGAGAGCTGAAGTATAAATTGCATACAGAAAATAAGGGGAAACGTTCAGATCAAGAGGATGGTGGCAAACACGAAAAAGATATTGCAAGCTCGCTTACAATTCCAGAAATGCGAATTTCTCTCCAAGCCAAAGTGACCTTGACATTCTCGCAACAGATGCACCACACTCTTATCGTCTAAGCATCGCAAGTCATCCTATTGCAGTTGCATGTTGGCTGAGTTTTATGAGTAGTACTCTTTTATTCTATTCGATGGCAGCCAGCATACTTCGATGCCAACTAAAAGTGACTTATTTTCGTTTATCGTCAGTTATTGATACATGATATCTTTTAGGCACACAGCGAGACTCGAAATGACAAATTGAGAATCTCTCATTCATAAAAACAAAAGGGTATTTAACACACAAAGTAAATATACCACAACAACAACGAAGTGTGCAGTGTATAAATTTACCAAGGGCAATATTAAGAATAAAGACAATTTTTTTTCCTAGGTAATAGTAATGTGACGGATACCGTGACAACAAAAAAGGTCTGAGAGCACTCTCTCTAATGTGGATCATTGAAGCCTATTTTTGATGGAGAAATGGATTTTTTTAGCAAGAATTACTTAGCGCTAAATGTGAGGGATAGAATGTTGGTTCGAATAAAAAGTAATTTAAGTTCACCATTAAAATCGCTATCATATACCAGCGACATGTTTTCCAATCGCCCGCAGCGCTTTTTTTAAATGCTTGGAATTCGACAACATATGGTTGGCACCCGGAATCGATAAAAATGTCTTCGGCTCGGCCGCTGCGGCAAAAATTTCTTCCCCGTTTGCATAAGGAACATCAGTGTCAGCGTCCCCATGAATTACTAACAGCGGTGGCAGACCCGATCCTGACACCGAGTTTAGAATATTTAGCGAGCCGTCATAGTACTCATCAATGTAATCTTTATCTAGCCGCACGAAGATCTTCGATGGTGCGTTGGCATCAGTCAGCTCGGTTGTGGAATGGATTCCATCGAGCGATAATTCCACATTCTTTGGCAATGGGCAGCTTTCAACCAAATAAAACTCCTTCCAGCACCAGCCTCGTTGCTCACTCTGCTCCAGTTGATTCTTGGTAAAATCAAAATGGACCCCTTTTGTCATGTCGAGCAAGCCAGCGATTACTGTAATAGTATCCGACATATGTTTGTCACGTAGTAATGCGCCCAAGATAGCGCCTGTCGAAAGTCCGACCGTGTGTACTTTGCCGTTTCCACGCAACAGCTGCGCGCGAATGTACTTGCAGACAGCGATCGTATCTTCAACTTCTATCGAGATAAGCTTGTCTGTAAATCGCAGTTCATTGTCCGACCCAGGGACACCCGCAAAATTAAATGTTACAAATATATTATTCCGATCGTTTTGGTGAACCCAAAACTCGGCCAATTTCGCAGATACCCGAGAGGCAAAATCGACCTTGGTGGGATGCACACTCATGTCTGGAAAGCCATGGAGGTACACCATCGCGTCGTCATAGGTATGTTCCTTGTATGCGTCAGAGGTAGCTACAATCGCCAACAGCTTCCGATTAGATCCGAGAGCAGTCTCCGTAGCAGGCACTTCGATACAAACGTGGCGCAGATGCATTTTTTAAAGTCAAATGAAGTAAAGAGCTATATGTTTTCTGAATTTCCAAAAATATACAAATATACATATCATCAATGCCTCCTGTGCCTCCAGAACGTCGCGTCGACGAAGGCGCTGCGCCTAAGAGCTTTGGCGACGTGGCGTCTTGTAGCTACTGTGTAGGATTCAGCGTTTACACCAAGTAGGAGCCTAGAGGCTGCGTACTGGTCATTCATTTGCTTGATATAACCAACCATATCAATGCCTCTTTTATAGAGCCATGTGGCGTGATCGCCAAACCCCGGAATGCAGAGGCATCGAAATGACCGTAAACTTGAGCCGAGAGCGTCTTCAGGAACTAAGAGAGCGATCTTGTAAGAATGAACTGAGACTGTTCATGAGAAAGCATCCGTAACACGAATTTGCTGTATTCTTAGCACACCCGAGGAAGGAAGAATTCACTTTCATAGGCGTCGGGCTATCCGCATATTCATCGGAATGGATGAAGGAGGGCACCCATTTGCCTTTTGTCAAGGGGGTCAGCATTATTGCTATCCACACCGAGGTTAACGATGAACTGATGAAGCACATTGAGGAGCGGAAACGAATTAAGCGCGAGCTTCAGAAGAACGCAGGAAATCGAGGTGATTTACAGGATGGTGGAAGCGACGATTTAATTGACGACAACGACGATGACGATACCTTTGGTTATGAGGATGAAGAAGCGGTGGATGACGGACAAGCACTTGTTGAGAGCGAAGTGGTACACGGTTTGAAGACGCCGCGTGGTCCAGCAGTAGTACCGGCGTCTATCACTGTGGGGGAGATGAAGGATCGTATCGTGGAAACAACGAGTCACTCAGTAAATGCCATGTACAAGTTCTGGGAACGTCGTATGGATGGATTCAGTGACCGTTATCTGGACTCGTGTAGACGACTGAAGGAGCAGATGGAAATTCAAGTCGTGAACACACCGCGTAATGCTACTTGGCTCCTACGTCGTATTGATGAGTACATGTTTGGAGATGAAAAGGACAAATAATAAAGCACAGTGTACTGTACGACCACGTTATGTTGATTATAGGTAAATGTGATGTAAAGAAGTTGTTTGTGGCGTTGGGAAGAAACACTGTATTGGGAAGGATACGCCGGGTAATTTATTGCATACTATATCAGCTGCGCTCTGCGTGACAAGTTGACTTGATCTTTACAAACAACCTTAATCGTCTATTACTGATTCTGAATGCGTAACGAGTATTTTAATTTTAATAACTTTGTGATTGCATGCACAAAACTGGACCATTCCTGGCCGCGGGATTCAATATGATTCATGTCTTTCCTAGATTGCCAGTTATCATATTGCATCTGCTCATTAAGATCATTAGCATCAAGCTATCTGCCAATACTCATGATCCCGTATCATTTTCGCGCCTCGCGGATAGCCCTTAAACGACACCGATTTACCACTTTGATCATTTTTAATCATACTGTAAGCAGTGATACTTAAGTTATCCATCCGACCACTGACAAAATATAACGAGCTGACGCTGTATTGACACAAGCAGCCCTTATGCCACCAATAAATTTACTTACGCGATGTCAAAAGTCGGTCAATCAAGTCAAATATCAAAAGTTCGCATGATTTGAGTCAGCAGCTCTAGGGACGATGGTATTTATATTAGAATCGAGACATGATTTAAAATAGTTAATCGCTAAATTCCCATTTATTACAGGTAAGATATGTGGCAGCCGCCAGATATAAATCTGGTGGCCGAAATCTATTTCAATTAAGTAAGGGGTAAGATTTTAGATTTAAATAAGGGGATGTCATATTGACCCCCCCTTAAAATCAATATTATTACATTTAATTCACCCTAGATCAAGCTACATTCATGTAACGGGGTGTATCGTTACATGAAATTAACAATAAAAGATTGTTAATTAATATTATCCAAAAGGTAGATAATATTTGGAGGAAATTACTTTAAATAGTAATTTCCTGAATTCTTATCCATAAATAGGTATAGACCATTATGTCTATTTATTCCGCAGACTAATCAGCTGTAGAAGTAATCAAAGAGAGTTACGAGATAAGATAGATAAGAATTCATTTACATGTTTAGTATTAGTTTATAGTTAAGACAACATTTACAAAGATAGATTAACAAGACACTTAACTATATTAATACAGTTTTCATTTTACACTCTTAAGCTAACTTGCCTTAAGAGAAGTCTTCCTCTATACGTACAGTGTACGTCACCTAACGAGAGGCACCACTCACATCTGAAGCAGTGTGAAGTGGACTTGTACTGAAACAGTACAAGTCGCAGTGCCCCGTTACAATTCACCCCACCCCCCTAAAGATAATTTACCGCCAGACATATACTTTTATCTCAAACTCAGGTCAGACTCTCTCACTTACTAATATGCTAGCTCCTTCTTCTCAAGTATACTCTAGTTCTGCTGGGTAGATCAGCAGTGTTCGGGAATTTACACATGCGGAAGGTTACGCAGTTTCCACGCACGTTCTGACAAAGCAAAAGTGATACTGAAGTGCGATAGAGGTGGTTCATATAAAGATCTTGTCAACCATGTCCCGCAACGAAAAACTGCGACGCGTTTGACAGGCTGTCCCTTTCGCCTCTCAGGACGGCTTCAGCCAAACGTTACATGGATCCTGCGCGTTGTAAAGGTGACCAGGATCACGAAGCTTCCCTGGACATAAGTGGTTACCCCACTGCTCGCCTTTTGCAACCAGGCCAAAAGATGTTGACACGCCAAATGTTACAAGCAGCACTAAAAGAAATACTCACAAGCCTTCGCCAGATTGATCCTATGACCAAAGCTGTCAGGAGGACGGTATACAATAAAAGGAAGAGACTGCGAGCAGAACAACTTCAAGACAGGACATCCATGGAAGCCCTTCTTGACTTCTTACACCGAGAGGTGTGGAGCCCGCAATCGAAAGTTGACGAGGACGAAAGAGTCTCACGCCTCTTCTACGCTGCACCTAAGTCTGTCACACTTCTGCTAAGATACCCACATGCTGTTGTGCTTGACTGCATTTACAAGACAAACAGATTGAAAGCATTATTGTTGCCCATCATTGGTATGACCAGTTTTAACACATCTGTTACAATTGCAGTTGCATTCCTTAAACGAGAGCGTGAGGCCGATCATTCCTGGGCGCTTGAGAAGCTTCGTTTGCTTTTTCATCAAATATTGCCAACGGCAAATCATTAAACAGCTGTGAAAAAATTTAACGCTTGATCCAGCACCAATTAATAATCCTGTTGTTAAGCAAAAAAGAGGTCGCCCACCTATCGTAATCTAAAATAGTTAATTACTAGAATCCCATTCGTTATGAATAACAAATGTGGTCACCGCCAGATATAAATTTGTTGGCCGAAACTTATTTTTAATACTTAGCCAAGGTAAGGTTTTGGATTTTTATAATTAAATAAAGTGCAGTTCCCCTGTTGATTTTAAAGCGTCTAGTGCCTTCCTAAGGCTTGCGCATTGATCTGTAAGAGGTAGAAGCCTTTGTATGGTATATACTCTCGAGCACTAGTTGCCAATTGGCTCTACAAACCCCTGAATACGTTGAACTAGGATTCGTTAACCTTTAATAGCTTGTACGACTTCCTGAGTTGTTAAACCCATTAGTTTATAGAAGTAAGAGACACTCTGTGAATAAAAGTCTTCTCTGACTTTAGGATCGAGGTAGCTCCGCTAAACATGGTAGCACTCGTAGTCAATCTGCGCCTGAGTCTTTATAAGACTAAGCTTTCACTCAACACTTTGTCTGGGATTGAACAAGAAATTTAATTGCTCCCAGGGACATGAGGTCCTGCATGCGAGGCTTGAAGCCTTCTTGCAATATGAATCCTTTCTATTCGGCTAGGTGCAGGATCAGAGCTTAAGGCTCGCCCTCTAGTTGTCATTGTTAAGATGTTTGACGGAAAGAGGGAGAAACCCTTCCTTTATGGTTAAATAGAGGAGATGTTCATTGACTCCGCCTTGTTCTTAACACATCGACAAAAGGTGGCTATGGCTACTTACGAACTTGAGAGAAGAGCCATGGAGTGGGCACTCTCGTGTAGCACGTCCATAAAAGACGCTTTTCCCTCATGGGTTTTGCTGAAACAGCAAGTGACCAGCATTTTCGGACCGCCTTATCAGGCTTTCGCACGCGATCACGGCTCATAGCGACTCGACAGGGGAAACAAACCCTAGCGGACTTTGTCGAGGATTTGAGAATTCTCATTGCATCTAGGCATTAAGACCCGGTGCAAGAAGCAATTGTCGTAACAATTTTTATAAGGGATCTCAATGAGGACGTTGTCCGGACGGAATTTATCCGAGCGCATCCTACTACTTCCGAAGAGGCAGTTGCCATAGCGCTACTTGCTGAGTTCGACATTAAGTCTGCTCGCGTTAGCACGCCTATTTACCGAACAAGCTCTTCGAGCACATGGGTTCCGTCTAATAGACCCGAACCCATGGGTCTAAGCCTCGTTGAGGAAGATGAAGAGGTACTTCAAGCTGTGGAACAGCATAAGCACATCCGTAGATGATATATGTGCGGAAGCACGAAACATTTACGTCCGGTCTGTCCTGTACGAAATACGCGTGAAGTTCGAAAAGCACCAATTCCGACCAGTAAGTCGTGACGCTAACTAACGTATTCCTAGCGCCGCAGCTAGCCTGCAACATCAGGTCCCTCGTAAAACTTGAGCAGAAGGGCTTCAAGCTCATGAGCCCCACGAGCGCGAACGAGCGACGCGCATCCCCGTACGAAGGGCTGACGAAGATCGTGCCAAATTTACGCGATATCGCCGTGTTTGGGTCGACGTGGAACGTGCAACGAGACCCTGGCAAGAACTCGCTGGCGCAGCAGTCCGAAGAAGTGCAGATTTTTTAGGCCGCAACGACGAAACGAAGGGACAAAATGTGCACCTGCCGAACAGCAACGTCGTTATTACGATGCAACACGTGAAGAACATTGCGACGCTGTCATCAGAACACTCGCGTACGAGAAGGACCCGACTAACTATGCAGAAGCTATTCGCAGCTCGAAGAGCACTGAGTGGGAGGTCGCGATGCGCGAAGAGATCAGCCCGCTACAAGATAACGGTGTCTGGCAAAACCAGGCGCGGTATTGAACTCCCTGCACTGAAAATAGGTTCACAAGACCAAGACGGGCGCCGACGGCGGGCTCGAACGGCACAAAGCGCGGCTCAATGCGTGTGGCAACGATCAAGTGCTCGGCGTGGATTACAGTCTCACCTTTGCAGCGGTGATGGTGCTTGCGGCGACTTGGAGTGTGCCGGCCAAACATGGCGACATGCCAAACGCGTATGTTAAAGCGGACAAGGAGGTCCACCTCAAGATGTTTCTGCAGGTGCACGCAGTATTGATATTTTTGGCGAAACACTGCGCGAGCTCGGCACTGCGGACTCTAAGGAGGTTATCTTCGAGCTTCGCGAAAGCCTGTACGGATTAAAGCTAGCAGGACGCCTCTGGAGCCAGCTGCTTCATGCGCGGCTCACAGACGCCGGTTATATTCGGTGTGTCACCGATATGTGCCTGTACTTCCGACGCGACGGCGAGGATCTCGTTGTTGTCTGTGTGTACGTCGATTATATATTGCGACGGGAACAAGCGCCGCAGCAGTGGACGAGCTCTTCGAGGGTTCGGCGACGCTGCAGATCCAAGACTTGGGCCGTGTGCGCAAGTTTTTCGGCACGCCCGTCGAGCTTGACGATGACGGCAACCACTGCATCGATCAGAAGGGCCATTGTGAGAGCTACTACACGCGCCCGGCATGACAGACGCCAACGCGACGAAAACACCGATTGGCGAAGAGTGCTACGAAGTGCTCAGCGACGACGAACGCGAGCGGAGCTTCGACGATCAAGGCGTTCCAATCGCTTGTGGGAGCCTACTCTGGGTCGCGCGGTTCACGCGTCCGGGCGTGGCGTTTGCCGTACTCGACAGACGCATGCGCCGCGCCTCCATGACTGGAAGCTTGCGAAGCGGGTCGCTCGATAGCTCAAGGGCACAGCGACGCTCAAGCTCAAGATTTCGCCAATGCGAACGAGTCGGGACGCGCTGCAGTTGGCGGCGTACAGCGACAGACTTTGCAGCCGATAAGTCCGACGGCAAGTCGCTACCGGAGAAGTGGTGCTATGAAAGGGATGGCAGTGTCGTGGGGCGCCAATAAGCGGGCGGCATGTCACTATCAACTGTGGAGGCGGAGTTCGTCGCCGCGAGCGAGGTCGCACTCGAGACCATCGGCCTGCGGCTGATGCTGATGCTGATGGAGATCGGCATAGCGCCGGCTGTTCCCGTGCCTCTGCATGTCGACAACCAGGCTGCCATCAGCCAGATCGAAAGCGAGGCGTCGAAGAGCAAGGCGAAGCACATCCACGTGCGCCACAAGTTCGTGAAGGACTACGCGCAGCGAGGCGTCATTCGAGCGCACCATGTCCGTCTCGAGCTGATGCTTTTAGACTTAATGACGAAAGCAATGAATGCTGTTAAGCTGGATTATTACAACCATTAGCGGATGGTCTTAAATTATTTACAAAAGAGATAAATTTACCAAGCAATGCTGATTCAAGTTACTTGGAAGAGGACAGCATCGAGGGTGATACTATTTAATTTCTCATAAAATGGTCAAATTTGGCTCGAGATTTTATAGCAATGGCACTTAGAATCTTTCTAATTTTGCCACGCTTCTGTACCTCGCCATTTAGAGGCAGGTGAAGTCGTAACAATTGCCGCATTTAAAACAAGCAGCGTCTGCATTGCCCAACTCCATGGGAGTGGCATCTAACCTCTCAACCGACGGCTTATATCAAGCTGTCGCCGAGGCACTATTGTAGGATGTTTTCTCAATTAAGGCAATTAAGATTGCCTCTTATATCGTCGACGGTACCTTTCTGAATAGGGCCTGCCCACCCTCCTTGCTGGGGACACGCCATTCCCCATTAGATAGGGGACACGAACCCGCCGGTTTAATTAAGGAGAATTATTGGGACACTGTTGGAATGGAAGGTCGTGAGGTGTTCTAGGTGAAATAGATTCTGTATTCATATTTCTCTTATGTCCTACCTACTGCGCTAGCAGCTGCGTTCTCTCTACATCAACCATTCTCTAGCGTTGCTTCCAACTTCTCAACCACCTCTTCGCTACCTCCAATGCGTTGTTTAGCGCTACCGAAAAGTCGCGTCGTTTCGTGTATGCCAAAACTACTACACGGCTAGAAATGCAATTTCTAACACTCCTTCTCGTGAAGAGCTAGGCTACGCATCTCGTTTGCGCGCAGCGCCACACCCCACCACTGTCGCGCGCTCATCGTCTACACCCAGCGCCATGGTTGTCTCTCCTGTGTCATCTCTGCATGGCGCTCCGGCTGCGGATTAGCCACTACGCCAGGCTCATCAAGCCCCGCAACATCGCCAGGGTGTTCATTACCAAATTTGGTAATATTGGAACTATTAAGTCAAAATTAATAGAAAGATAATAATTATGTATTTCTTTTTTTATTTACTCTCATTGGGAATTATATTTATTATTCCTCTTATAGGAAATTATTATTTATGTAACAAATACCGTTACATGAGGACCGATTCTGTGTTTCCGTATTACCCGCAAAACTTTTTGCATCTTCATTAAGAAATGTCTTCTGGATTGTATTGGCCACGCGCTGTAGGGAAGCAAACATACGAATTGGTAGTATAAATGTTCAGTCCAGTCCAAGAATCCTCAGCGTCGACGTCGATCGATGCTTATGATCTTGAGCAAGAATATGGCACGGATGCCGCGGCTAAATTGTCTCGTGTCTTAAAGGCTTTAGAGAATGCGGGCTTCTACAAGGCGCACGTCAATTCTTATAGCGCTTTTGAGCGTGTGCTGAGTGGCATCGTGTGGCTATTTCAGCACATTGTCAAGAGAGAAGACGCGGCCACGGGAAGAGTGCAGTGGAATGTGCTGTTCCAGCTCCATGATACGATGAAGACTCGATTAGGGCTTACCCAGGAGGTAGTTCGTTGTATTGAAGCTCTTAACTTTCCGTGCCCCGTATTAATCCAGCCGCATCAATTGCTTCTCCAAGACTTTGGAGACATTCTTGTAGTTGAGAAACTCGTGTTGTGGTTGATTAATGCAAAAAGAGAAGCCCGGCATCTCGATAAAATTCGACAGAATCGGGCATACCTGCAGGCTCAGAGCCCATGGATAGATAAACAAGTGGCCACTCCCTTGAAAAAAGAAGTGGCATATATTTTGGATGCATTTGCCCCTACGAGACGCTGGCAGTTTGTTAGAGGAGACGGAAATTGGGAAGAGGATGAGGATTCCCTAATTCAACGTTGTTTGCTCGAATATGGCGAAAAAATGACGGGTATTGTAGACGACGAGCAGAGTATGGAGAGGAATGAAAAGAATCAAGACCGGATAGACTGTGTTGCACAGCTTGCGAGTCAAGCTGCAGCAATCGCGTTGAATGGAGCAGAGAAGTTTAAAGGAAGAGCTATGAAAGGTCTGGATAGAACGAGCCCGCAAATTTTACAAGCGGCCAGCTTTGACAGGCAATATATTGAGGCGATCAAACAAGCGAAGGAGGAACAGCATTTACTACTTTTTAAACGTCGGGGACGCGAGGCAGAGCTGTTGCAACAAGTTGTGGCGGCACCCAAAGATGATGAGGAGAGCGTTAAACGTCGCAACACGATTGATTCTCGGACTTCATTGCATGGGATCCTGACAGAGAAGGACTTTCAAGTTCAAACTCTAATACAGGAGAACAAAATTTTAAGCGAAACAATCAAAGAGAGTAAGGCGCGAGCGGCAGCGCTCGTTAAAGCTTATTCTGCATGTAAGCTTGAGTTAGCAAATGTCGAAGCTCAAACACCACAGGACGAGAAGGCTCAAACACAATTGGTGCAGTTGCGGGAGCTTGTAATTAAGAGCGAGGAGCTTAAGCAAGAGAAGCATGATTATCGGACCATGTGTCGCGTTGAGCTGGAAGATCTAAAAAAGCGAGTCGAGAAGCTAAGAATTCAGTTTGCGGAAAAAGCTGTGACCCAAGATACGAAAGCTTTGCGTCTGAAAAAAATCGAGCAAGTGCACACACAAATGGCAAAGAAGCACAAAGAGATGACAATAGCAGCAGCCAAGCAAACTCGAGCATTGCAGCTTAAGATGAAGCAGATTGATGAATTCCCGACGCCAATGGAGCTGGTGCAGTATGAGAAGCGATTTCTGGAGCTGTATGACGAAGTTGCGTTGACGCTCGATGAAACGCGCAAGTATTATTGCGTGCACAATACATTGAAAACCACGCACGACTTCCTAGCGAAAGAGGTTTCGCTTATAAATAGCATTGCTGAAAACTTTGACGTTGCTATGGGCTCCAAGACAAGTACTCAAGCGTTCTTTAAACAAATTGAATCGATAATACAAAATTTGCAGGAAACCCTGGTGAAGCAGCAGAGTGTACGTAACGAACATCAGCTATGCGTCGAGGCTCTGGAATGCACATATCACGTGTTGCTGGAACAAGAACGAAAGTACGTGAATGCTGTCCGTGAGTTCCAGAAGGAGTGCGAAAAGAATGAAAAGCTGGTAGCACGACTTAAGGGGCTGAGCCGCTAGTAGTACTTTATCATATAATATTGGCTGCTTAAAGTTTAAGTTAAATTAAGCTCATTTAAAGCCTACGTAATTGATCGTCTCTTAGTCAATGAAAGTAAATCATGCCTTAAGTTTCAATAGTGAACAAAATGAGCTTTCGCCGAGACCCGAAACATCCACTAAAATTAGAAGCAAGGCTCTCAACCATCATGCGAGGGTGGGTACCCTAAAATTGGGAGCGAGGCTCCCAACTTTCATCCGAGGGTGGATGCTTTAACTCCTATAAGAGGAAATAGATAAAGAAGTACAATTTTTAACCTTTATTAATTTGACTGTGGTTTCAATATTACCAAATTTGGTAATATTGACGCAATTGATTGGTTGACCACACGATTAGGCGTATTGCATACTTATTGATTGATATATTAAAGCCAGTAGATTGAAGATCGTTTTGAAAGAACTTACTAAGGGAACTGGTATATGCACCCCTTTTGGTATAGCAACACTGTAACGGGGTGTATACTTACATGAAATTACAACTTAAAGGTTGTTAGTCAATATGTTACCTAAAAGGTAGATAACATTTGGACAATATTACCTAACATAGTAATATTCTAGAAGCTTATCCATTGGTAGATATAGACCACTATATCTACTTTCTCCGCAGTCGAGTCAGCACTGGACGCGCGCAAAGAGAGAGACAGATAAGACTCTATTACATGTTTTCTATTAGATTATAATGAAGTTAGTATTTAGTAGATAGAACAGAAGAACTTCATTATATTAAATACAGTATTTAATTAACCCTCTTTAAAGCAAATGTTTTGAAGAGAGTCTTCCTCTGCACGTACCAGCGTTCGTGAAGTGACGTGAGGCACCACTCGCACTGAAGCAGTGCGAAGTGGACTTGTACTGAAGCAGTACAAGTCAGTAGTGCCCCATTACACCTGGTAGCACTTGTAGTCCGTCCAAGGGCCACATTTCAATCATCTAACATGGATATGTTAGATGATAATGATAATACGCATCACGTTTCGCGTAATAGCTTCTCTTTTCTAAGTGACATAGAAAGGAGTGCGGTCGAACGAATGAGTGCAGCCGTAGGGAATGATGCCATCTTGGCCATGCTGTCCGGTATGGACAGAGATGCCCTACATTCAGCCATCGCCAAGTTCATACAATATGAACTTGGCAAGGCGAAGGAGATGGTAGCCTTGCATAAGGTTTCGGGACGACGCACACGCGTCGTCCCGAAACCTTAAAAAATGACATCTCTAAGTATAGTGGAGTCGAAGAGGACTCCCTCTTAAGATGGCTTGTCGAGTTGGACGATGTCATAAAGGCTCGTCACATCGTCGACGAGCAAATGCAAGTCGCATTTGCCCAAAACAATTTGGCAGGTCGTGCCAAATCTTGGGCACAAGTTGTGTAACGGGCTAAAGTTGCCCTAATGTTACACAGTCCCCGT
>NC_090623.1:2755256-2755573 GCF_004359215.1 Bremia lactucae | reverse complement strand
ATAAAGGGTTGCTCAAGCTAAGCCTTGTTTTATCATCCTAAACGCCAAGCGACGAAAGCACTTTGCAAATCTTATTGCTTGAAAATTGTTCGGTGGATGCATCAGGAGCTGCCCGAGATGATGTCAGCTTCGTCGGTGAGTGCTACTCTCATTCATAAATGTCTCGATTCTCATATAAATACCATCGTCCCTAGAGCTGCTGACTCAAATCATGCGAACTTTTGATACTTGATTTGATTGACCGACTTTTGACATCGCGTAAGTAAATTTATCGGTGGCATAAGGGCTGCTTGTGTCAATACAGCGTCAGCTCGTTA
>NC_090623.1:2699213-2734270 GCF_004359215.1 Bremia lactucae | reverse complement strand
TAAGGGGATAATCAATTACTAAATAATAGTAATTAGACCCAACACTCGGGTGTGGTGCACATTTGTGACCAACCCTTGTGGATGTGATGCACATGGGTGCATTCACATTAGGAGGGGTGATGCCCAGCGTCATCCGTGATGACGGCTAGCGTCATCCGTTACGCGAGGTATCTATAAAGATACGCTCGCAATACATATTAAATGATATCTATAGAGATAACATTTTAATTGGTAAAAATAGGTATTTGTATTTAATTCTATTAAATATAAATCAGTCTGAAAACTACTTCCTACTTGGTAAGTGCGCACGAGGAGACGGATTACCGCTCCCGTGACGACACTTAACCAGAGTTCTTAGTGTGTTGGGTGAGGTCGCTAACGCGCCCACCACAACTGCCTCACTGCACGCAAGAGAAGCAGGTTTAACCGCTCCCTTGCTGTGCTAGGGTGTGTGCCTAAGTAGAGCGTGGCCGCATTACGACGTGCCCGCCTACACGTTGCGCGACCCATATGTCTTTGGGTGGTATCTCTCATCACCTTGAAGTTAAAAGTGACAAATGATTTGTCACTTAGAGCCCTAGTGGACTGTGGAGCGTCGAATATCTTTATTTGTCGCCAGTCGCTAGAGGGTCGTAGGCTCAAATATGTTGAGCGCGACATCCCCGCATCGATAATAGTAATGAAACGCGTAGTGAAATTCACTTCACGTTAAAAGCTTTGCAGTACGATAATGATTTCATCGTACTGGATTTGGATGACCAATTTGATGTCATCCTAGGTCTACCTTGGCTCAGGAAATATGAGCCAAGAATTAGCTGGCAGCATCGATCCGTATAAATGCTAGCCACTTGTTCATCAGATGGCCATCAGATGGACGTCTTGGAGCGTCCACAAGCGTGTGGATGTTCTACGAGTGAGCGCGATGGTCTCACTTATGGTACGGTCGTTAGTACGACTGCACAAGATCACAGTGTGATTACTAATCCCACTTTAGAGTCAGCTGCCAGCGGCTGTGCGAATGCACAGGCAGTGCCGAAGGTCCACCACTCGAATAAGTCGAGTGAATTGAGACATGAATGTACGCCTAGCGGGCGACATTCAAGGAAGATACCGGTTGTCCAAAATGGAAAACACGATGATCCTAGGTCGGTAGATAGTCAACCGTAGTGGACCCGACTGTGATAGCGTAATCACAGTCAAAAGACGTTGAGGGAATAAGTCCCCACTACTTGAGGAGAAATCGTCTCAAATAGTTGAAGTAACTAGACTTCAAGATCTCAAGGGAATAATCCCTCGGCAGCCTGTGGATAAATCCAGGAAGAAACCGAGACATTAAACTTCTTGGTAAATAACGGATCAAGAGTAGGCGCTTATACTTTTGATCTGTATGCGCCTTCGAAGTTAACTTCGGAGATAACTCAATTATCAACCCTAGAACCTAAGCGGTTATTGAGAGATCTGCATGGTGGTAAATTCAAGCAGATCTGCCAACTCGTCACAGAGGACGATTACGTAACCGACATTCGGTCAGCGGTAGTTTTTGCAGAGAACGAACGGGTTCTCTGCAGCTCATCGATGGACGAAAGTGTCCTCGATGTAAAGACTGATTGAAAGATATACTGCTCAATCCTGCGAGTCACTTGAGACAAATCCTTTATACAAAGATTTGATTTAATTCAGGGATTTATTCTCTGAAATAGTTTCATGTGAGTGACCTAAGGATAAAGGCACCCGACATGAGATCGAGCTCGAACTCGAACCGGGCTCGAAGTACTGTCATGAAGCAGTGGTCACTGCCTCGTGAACAAGTACTTGCGATCGATAAAGAATTTATCGATCGATTAAAAGCGGGCCAGGCGATAGAGGCAACCCTTCCACATAGCTCTCCGACCTAGGAACGTTCTAAGTCCCTTGACATCGATTGGAATTGGCCAGTATGAAATTGCCTTGATCTTTTCAGGATCAGGGCGCACGCCGTGTTTACCGACGATGCACCCAAGAAGTGGTATTTTTTTTTGCTTGCAGCGAATATACATTATTTCGAGATTTGCGTAGAGCTTATGCGTTCGCATAAGTGGAAGAACCTGATGAACGTGAGTTTTATAAACTTCCACGTCCGTCTTTCCGTCCATGACCCGGCTATGGACGAATACATCATCATCAAACAATAACTCGGTGCGAATTCTCGCACCGGTCTTAACAATTTTGTTACGCATCTGTTGAATGTTGCAGGGGCGTTACTAAGCCCCTGTGGCATTACTAGCTATTCCCAGAGCATCTTACTGGGAGTGCTCACTGCTGTGTCAAAGATGTCCCGTTAACGCATAAGGATCTGATAAAATCCATCTATCAGATCCATAGACGAAAAGGTGCTACTCTTAGACATACCATCAATGATTACGTCTTTTCTAGGTATCGGCGTTTGAGCCGGTACCGTTGCAGCATTCATTGAATGTGTGCACTATACGCCACCCTCCTGTGGCCTTTTGCACACTTTCGCACACAGATGGATTACCGGCGTACTTGCACAAGTACTCCCGCAATTATGGCGAGATGATAATTCATCTCTCTCGTCTCTTGAAAAAAGACGAGAAATGGCTATGGAACGCTGACTGACAGCGCTCCTTTGAAGGTATCAAACAAAGCTTTATGCAATCGCTCATCTTGGCGATTGCCGATTGTGACCGACCTTTTCATGTGGTCTGTGATGCCAGCGATTTTGCAATCGTCTGTGCGTTAATGCAATGACACAGACGGCCAAAGCGCGTCGTCTGTTCAATCGCCTCAGCTTCAACCAGCTGAATGCAGCTGTCCAGTGCATGACACGGAAATCCTTGCCATGAAATACACACTGGCTAAATTTAGGCTCTGTTTCTTGGGAGATAGACCGTTCATTGTATATAGGGACCATGCGTCTTTACGAACGCCCCAAAACAGACCACGCCTCTCGCAAAAAATGGCTAGATGGTTGTCGCTCTTCGCAGAGTATAACTTCTCCGTGGAGTATAAACCAGGACGACTTAACGTCGTCGCTGATGCCCTTTCGCGCCGGCCCGATTTTGAGCCGGCTGCGCAAATTAACAGTGAGCAAAAGGCCACTGTTGCAACAATAAGTGTTCCGGCGTCAACATTATTCGACGACGTTTGAAGAGCTTATCAAAAGATAAAATAAAAATTAGACTCATAAGTGCTGATGGATTACCTTAGAAATCCATCCCAACAATCCTTGAAAGAATTGTCGAAAATGTATCGATCCTTAACAGACCAATAGACAACACGCAATGGTTCATTGTATTATACAGCCATTTCTGGCGATGCATCTCGTGTCGCATCACTACCCATAATGATTTGCGATTACGCATCATGCATGAGTACCACGATGCACCAATGAGTGGTCATCGTGAACGTGAGAAGATTTATCTCACGATAAGTCGCGACTTCTACTGGCCAGGCCAGTATTAGTTCGTTCGCAGGTACATACGTGCTTGCGAAGTTTGTCAACGGGTTAAGCCCAGTGCTTCATCCCGTGCTCCGTTACAACATCTGCATGTTCCCTCAGATGGTGGCAGTCTCTTTCTATAGACTTTCGTCTTCGGATTTGCCACAAGAACAATGAATATTTGTTTTTGTTAATCGTTTCAGCACAATAATACATCTTGCTGCAGTACCAGAGTCGATCACTGCCAAAGTTGTGCTCGTGCCTTTGTTACGCAATATTTTAATTCCATGGGAAACTCCGTGAAATTATGACCCTAACTGTGTTCAAATAACTTGAAGCACAATTAAAAATCCACCAATTGATCATCCTGAAACAGATGGTCAGATAGAGCGTGCAAATCGTATCCTCAAAGAGATACTTCGCCGATACGTCCAATCTTAAACGACTTGAAGCGAATTCTTGCCCATGGTAGAATTTGTCATCAACAATTCAGTGCGTGCTTCTACAAAGCATACACCGTTTCTCGTGGACAACTTACCCTATCCACGTATACCCACCTTGTTTGAGAGTGACTCTTATTAATCGAGGGAGGGACCAGCTCGAGCAACGAACTTCTAGCTCTTGTTCATTACGCATTGGCTCTAAGGTCAATGCGAAAATACCAGTGTTGATTTAAATTGAAGTCAGCAAGGACAATAATGTCAATGCTGACTTTAATAATGATGCTATAAGACTCAGCATCGTAAACAATATTTTTTAGTGAGAACAAAAATGCTCTCACTAAAGAAGAGATTGACATCTCCGCAGTGCAAACCGGTCGTACTGAAAACACAACTAAATCGAGTCAGCAGGTGATATCCTGCTGGCTAAAAAAGCAGTGGTCCGTTTCGTCTAGAACTCCATTGCTGATGTGGTAGATCAACAGAACGGAACTCTGACGAAAATAGAAGAAAAAACATTCTTTCATTTAGTAATCGACTTAGTCCTACTGTCTACGATAAACCTACCAAAACACGCAGTGACGAATGTGGGCAGTGATAAATTACTGCCCAGGTATATCGCCTGTTTTGTGTATTGCACCACCAAGGCAATCCGTACACGATCGAGCTTTCTCGTAGCATGCGTACGCATCCTATGTTCTAAGTCGGGCGTCTCCACCCGTACCTTCAGTACGAGCCTTCTTCTAATTCCAAATCATCCCGGAACGATCTGAGGCGTATGCCAAAGCCTGATGGTCCCGAGCAAAAGCCTTATGGTCTCGGGAATAGTATGGTTCTCTTGAACCAGACAATCCACTATATCCTCAAGGATGAGAGCTTTTAATGGGCTGTGACCAGCTCGTTTTCAAGGGAAAGATGTAATCTATCGTTCGTCAGTTGATCAGTCGCAACCTGCGCAAAATTTATCAATTGTTCACGCGAAACATTATCAACCGTTACCGCTTACTCGCGGCGACGGAATCGCTTGTGATCAACGTATTCCCTCAAATGTTAAAGGGTGTAATCTAAATCACGATGTTGATTTGGGTTCGTCAAAAGAGGCGAACACGATTTTTCTCCGCATTCACTAACATTGACGGATTCGAGCGGTGAGAAGCGTTTTCTTGTTGAACGCTTCTTCGAACCACGTGAGGTAAGAAGGACTCGATCGAATTATCTCTTTCTTTGACGAGGATATCCACCTTCAAAAGATTTCTGGGAAACTCGTTACCAACTGATGATAGACGTTCCGGGTCTCGTTCAACAGTACGACGAGACCCATCTCCTCGACAGAGGGTCCATCCGAGAACGAGCACTTCACGCTCTCGTACAAGATTGAAGGATCTCAATCCCTTCGCGGTTCTCACAAAGATGAGTGTCCTCCAATGAGGTTCTTAAAGGGAGTACGCCTCCTGAGGGGCATAACCTGCAGTCTTTAACCAGCATGGACTTGAGTCCCCTCACGAGAGGCAAGGTGGACCTGCCTCTTTAAGAAAAGATGCAGGTTGTAGCGTGCACCAACTACGGTCCGTTTCTCGAATGATTCATGGAAAGTATTTAGCCTGCTAAGGCAGACCTCACGACCTATGTTTTGCACATTCTGTACAAAGGTTGTCTAACTTTTGAACAAAGGTTTGACATTCTTTGACCGCTTACAAGAGTGCCAACGATGCCGGAAAATGGCATCGATGAAGAATGCCTCTCATCCACACCACTCTTATGAAGCCTGAATGAGTTGAAAAACGGAGTATGATATCGATGGTTGGTTATACTTGATCAATGAATTCGGGTATCCTAAGGGCAACCAATGCCTCTTTCAGCAGCGAACCGCAACGTACTACGATCCCTCTCCTGTTGACTCATGTTACCGTTAACGCTTATATGGCTCTCGAAGCGATCCTTAAAATCACTCCTTTCCTAGTGATGCAAACTAACGCCATCACCGGCACTCTTCTTTCCGCGACCACTTATTTTCTGGTGACACATATTAACCTCACCAGAGTGATCATCGCCCACGGATCGATGAACAGCCTTGCTGTACCTTAACCATCAATGGTGTTCGGCACAGCCTCTAAGTGAGCCGTTTTGCTTAATCGGTTAGCATAGACCACTATGCCAGGGTTACAGGCCGAATCTTTCGGTAGACCGAAAACAAAATCCATACTTATGGACCCCCAACAACATAAGGGTACGGGCAGACTTGCCAGTGGCGCAGCAGCATGCGTCGAGGTTTTAACCCGTTGGCAAGTTTCGCACGTGCGACCGTATGTGCTGACTTATTTATAAAGTTTGGTCTACCAATAAATCTGGCTTACAGAGCCGTATGTCTTTTATTTACCGAGATGACCACTAAGGCTCACAGAAAATTCGGTACTTCAAATCCTCATCATGAGGAACAACAACGCTCGAAAGATCCGCAACGTCTGTGCAATAAAGCAACAGGTCGTTATCGATAGAAAATCGATGTAAGCTTGCACGCAAACGTGCCGACAATTTAAAACCCGATTCAGTGCTCTTTTGAGCTCTTAGCAGAGCTACACACTGTTTATCCTTGGCGTAAGCCGAACGGATTAATTCATTCATAGGCGGAATGATAGTCATTAAATGAGAGAGCTCATAATATGGCCTGCGTGATAACGCATCGGCCAAAGCATTTTTTTTCTTTTTTTCTGCTTGCCAGGCTTATACTTCACCTCGAAGTTGTACTCGGCGAAAAAGGATAGCCATCGAGCCATTCTCTGTGAAAGATGGGCGAGTTAGTCGCAGTGCGTAATGTCGTGTGATCTGTATATATCACAAACGGCTTAGAGCCGAGCAGATGAACTCTAAACCTGACGATAACATACTTCGTAGCAAGTAACTAATGTCATGAACTGGGTAGCTCTTTTCCGCAGCTTAAAGCTGTCGAGATTCGAACGCAATAACACGTTCACACCCATCAGCATACATTTGTAACAGAGCACTGTAAATGGCAAAATCCGATGCGTCATGACGACACTGAAAGGCCAATTTGGATTTGGCAGTGCCAGAATACGGCATGGATAAGACTATACTTTACTGCTTAAAAATCATTATGTTCTGTGCTAGTCCAGCACCATTTTTTGTATCCTTTTTCAGTAGATTAGATAATGGCCTAGCCATATCAGTGTAATTTTTGCAATATTTGTGTAGTAAGTGGCGAGGAGTCATTATTAGATGACTCCCCACCAAAGAGGCCCGACGAGCCGAAAAACCTCGTCATCACCACTCTAGTTGTCACGTTAAAACCCAAAGCTCTAACGAACTCCGCCCCGGGTGATCTGGCGGCCTTTTCAATAGCCCCTGAGTCGGGCGATGTCGGTGACCTGGTCCAGTCACCTGCAATTGGTACTTGTCACCGTCGCATCCAATATAATCAACCGATGACATGTTCCAGTCACCTCCAATGGGATTAGGAGGTGACATATTTCTCTCGGTAGACGCACAAGCGTCTACTGAAACATTTGCGTTACCAACAGCTGCACTGATCCGTGCATCTGCCAGCCTTGCGGCCTCACGGGCCACGCGCACAGACTAATTTGTCATTATGTTGATTTTGTATAAAATTAATAATGCAAGAAATCGGTTTTTTGATTATAACCAATATTGAAAAATAAAAAGAAACGATATAATACTTTTTCCTGTCACCGTACATCAGTCACTATAGTGACTGTTGGCTAAGGGGGATGATGTAACTGTCCCGTTACATAACTATTAAGTTCTATGAGAGTAATAATAAATATTATTTCCTAGGAGTGGAAATAATAAAGAAGTACAACATTATTATCTTTATTAATTTTGACCTAAATAGTTCCAATATTTTCAAAGAGTTAATATTAATGCAATAAGACGTTAGCTCTATTGATTGGGTGATTTAAGGATAAATCATTCCCGCCAATTGTGTAAAGACACGATTGTGCGGTGCGCAAGGAGGCGCCATACTTAGTTAGTTATTTATATAATAAGGTCGTAGGAAACTAAATATAGTAATACAGGTTTACTTTTCTCTATTCTAAAGCCCTAGTGTAGACCTTTGAAGCTAAAGACCTATAGCTTCAACCAGCTGAACGAACTTATACAGTGCATGACAAGGAGCTCCTTCCCATGTAATATGCATTGGCTAAGTTTATGTGTTTACCTTTTGGGAGAAAGACCGCTCACTGATTCTACGGACCATGCGTCTTTACGCACGGCCGTTAGCAGTCTTCATCTCTCGTTAAGAATGGCGAGATGGTTGTCTTCCTCCGTGGAGTACAACTTCTCGGTGGAGTATAAACCACGACGACTCAACAGCGTCGCTGATGCCATTTCGCGCCGGCCCGATTTTGAGCAGTCCCGGAGTCGATCACAGCCAAAGCCTGTGGTCGTGTCTAGTTATTGACACGATACATTCGACTCCATGGGTTACTCCGTACACTAATCTCAGATCGAGACACCAGTTCACGGCGGAGGTTTGGCAATCTGCATTGGAAAACAGTTGGAAATGTCAATTTCTTACCATCCCTGAATCAGGCGGACAGACAGAACGTGCACATCGTATCCTCGAAGAGATACTCCGCAAAAACGTCCACTCTTTTACGCAGGATTCCATCGCAGATGAGGTAAATCGACAGAAAAGGTGCTCTAACAAAACAGAAAGGGCGAACATTCTTTCGTTTATGTTAAAGAACGAGTCCCACTGTTGACAGTAGAACTTCCAAAACATGTCGTGACGAATTTGGGCAAATTACTGCTTAGGTTTATCAGCCCGTTTCGTGTACTACATCGCCAAGGCAATGCTTACACGATCGAGCTGCCTCGTAGCATGCGTACGCATCCTGTTTTAAGTCGTTGGAGCAAAACTTTAAAAGTTATCTTAGACCAATTCCTAATATTTTTAATTTTTTATAGGGCGTCTCCACCCGTACATTCAGTACGAGCCTTCTTCTAATTCCAAATCATCCCGGAACGATCTGAGGCGTATGCGAAAGCCTGATGGTCCCGAGCAAAAGCCTTATGGTCTCGGGAATAGTATGGTTCTCTTAAACCAGACAATCCACTATATCCTCAAGGATAAGAGCTTTTAATGGGCTGTTACCAGCTCGTTTTCAAGGGAAAGATGTAATCTATCGTTCGCCAGTTGATCAGTCGCAACCTGCGCAAAATTTGTCAATTGTTCACGCGAAACATTATCAACCGTTACCGTTTACTCGCGGCGACGGGATCGCTTGTGATCAACGTATTCCCTCAAATATTAAAGGGTGTAATCTAAATCACGATGTTAATTCGGGTTCGTCAAACGGTCGATATAGTGAGCCTGCACCGTCTGCTCCAACGAGCGACGCTTTCCGCGCTCGTGATTAAGTCCCTCCTCCAAACCATAGAGGAAGTGATCGAGTTTGTCGATTTTCGACATTAGATCTGACACATGGGTCGGATCTAAGTTTCCCTCCTCCGCCACAACCATTGGTGAATCCCCAGGCGAACACGATTTTTCCTCCGCCTCGACTAATATTGATGGGGGGGTTCGAGTAGTGAGAAGCGTTTTCTTGTTGAACTCTTCTTCGATCCACGTGAGGTAAGGAGGACTCGAACGAATTATCTCGTTCGTTGGCGAGGATATCCACCCTCGAATGATAGCTGGAAAACTCGTTTCCAACTGATGCTGGATGTTCCGGGTCTCGTTCGGCACCCATCCTCCTCCACAGAGGGTCCATCAGGGAGCGAGCGCTTCTCGCTCTTGTAAAAGATTGAAGGCTTTCAATCCCTTCGCGCTTCTCACAAAGATGAGTGTCCTCCAATGAGGTTCTTAAAGGGAGTACGCTTCCTGAGGGGCATAATTTACACCCTTTAACCAGCATGGACTTGAGTCCCCTCACGAGAGGCAAGGTGGATCTGCCTCTTCAAGAAAAGATGCAAGTTGTAGCGTGCACCTACTACGGTCCGTTTCTCGACCCGCTCACGAAAAGCATTCAGTATGTAAAGCCAGGCCTCGCGGCCTATGCTTTGCACATTCTGTGCGAATGGTTCCCAAGCTTGAAACAAAGATGTGTCTTGCTTTGCCCGCTTACATGTGTACAACCGAAGCCAGAAAAAATCATCGATGAAGAATTCCGCTTCGACCCCACCAGGCTTTGAAAAAGCCCGGATGAGTCGAGTATCGGTATATTGTATCAATCGATGGTCATACCAGACCAACGAGTTAGGTTACCCTTAGAGGGCAATTATGACTTCTTTTCAGGAGCGAATTCAAATTATTGCGGTCCCTCTCCAGTTTGTTCATGTTAACGTTAGCAGTAACATTACTCTCAGCGTGATCCTTAGAAATTCTCCGTCCCTGGAAATGCATGCTAGCACCACCAGTAGCATGCTTACCGAAATGACACTTCGTTCCTGTGATGCATACGGACATGACCAAATATCGTTGTCCATGGAGTCATCACAAGATGACTCCGCATTAAAAGAGTCTGACGAAGTGACAAACAACTACGTCATCACCTCTTTATTTGTCACGTTGAAGTCTGTTGTCTTACGGACATTGACCAGGTTGATCCGGAGGCCTTAACAGTTACCAACGAGTCGGGGATGACGCCGACTTGGCTCAGTCACCTACAATGGGAGTGGCGGGTGGCTCGTCACAGCAATCTGCAATGGGAGTAGTCTTGGCCTTTACCATTCAAATCCAATTGGAGTAGGTCACACAGCGTATACTGAAATATTTGCATCGCTATTAGCTGCACTGAGCCGTGGCAGCTGCCAGCTTTGCAGCCTCACAGCCGACGCGCACGGGCTTCGATACCATGCGCAATTAAATGTTGGAATTAAAACTAAACTAACATGTGCTAATTTACCAAGAGAAGCACAATAGAACGTTACTTCAGTCACTAAAGTGACTGTTAGTTAAGGAGGGGGTGATGTAACGGGATGTCCCGTGTAAATATTGTTTCGTATAAGAGTAATAACAAATATCATTTTCTATGAGAGGAACTAGATTAAGAAGTACAAAATTATTATCTGTTATTAAATTTGACTTTGTAGTTCCAATATTACCAAGTTTGAAAATATTGCATTAGATTTATTGATTGATTAATTTAAGCTCAAATCAACCCCGCACAAGATTAGGCTTCGCGCTAGGAGGCGCATTGCGTAGTTAATTATCGATATATTCAAGCCAGTATAGAGAAGATCGATGTGAAAGAACTGAACATATAAATGCAGTTTTACTTTTTCCCTATTCAAAGCCTTAGAATTTACAGTTTGTAGCTAAAACGTTTTAGCTACTTAAAACCTTTCCTTTGCATGTCGTGAACATGAAGTAGTCGAGGCAACCCCACCTTCACTTAAATTAGTGTAGGTCATCAGTGTAGGTTGACTAGTACTATTATCAGTACTATCAAATGGTGCCCCGTTACAGATATCCTCGCCATCGCACGCGATACTTCGTTCGAATCCCTTTCACTCGCGGTGGATCAAAAGCTCTCGACTACAAAGCGCTTTTTACCATTCGAAACCATCAATAGATGAGGAAGATCAACCGAGTTCGATTTACATGTCGTGCCCGACCGTTTGCCGACATGATCATTTTATCGCAATCCCCGGACATGACTGTCGTCATGATTTGCAGACGACACTGAACGGTATAAGCGTCGACCGGTCGAACGGCGAGCAAATATTGCCGTTGAAAAATTATCAAACGAATGGGTGCCGCAAACTCTTGGCAACGAGCTAACGGCAGCTCGTCAAGAATATGCATCCTTGAAGGATGAGTTGAACTTCTGGTTCAAAACGTACAGTCTCTTACCCGGGATCATCCATTTTTAGCGGATGCCTTGGACCTAGCCGTGTAATTCCAAACCGGAAGAAGCCTTGTACTGATGTTACAGGCGAAGACTTCTGACGTTAAACCCAGGATGCGTGTGCATTCTGCGAGGCAGCTTAATTGGGTGCGTATTGCCTTGGCGATGCAACACACGAATCTGGCCAATATACCCGGGAAGTAATTTATTTCTGCCCACCTTCGTCAGTACATTTTTGGGTTGGTTTACCGTAGACAGTAGAACTAGATCGGTAACTTAATTATAATAACGTAAGCTCTTTCGTTTTCACCTGCGTTTTGTTTCTGTCGGCCCATCGTATCAGCGATGAAATCCTGCACGAAACGGGCCACTGCTTCTCTAGCGAGCAGGAATCTTCTAAATGACTCGTCATTTTTTGTTTCAGTGCGCCCGGTGCGCACTGCTGAGATGTCATTCCCTCTTCAGTTAGAGCTTTGTTGCTTTAACTGGTATTGTTATTGACGATGCTGAGTCTTTCAGCACCGCTATCTAAGTCAGCAATAGCATTGTTGCAATTACTGAGCCGAAATTTTCAATGTTGATTGAATTAACATCGGCATCCTTCGCATTGACTACCGAGTTCAATGCGCGATTCGCAAGAGCAAGTTTGGCTTTTGCTCGAGCGATCCCCCCCTTAAGATTTGAACAGACAAAGTGGTAAGTGGATGGCGTAAGCCATTCACAAAAAATCGTGAAAGCTTTGTTGATGCTTGCACCGAATCGTTGATGGCAAATTCTGCCATTGGCAAGAATCACTCTAACTCGTGAATGGGTGGACGTATCGTCAACGTATCTCTCCGAGGACACGATTTGTATGTTCTGTCTGAAAATCTTTTCTAAAATAGTCAGAAGTTGATAACTTTTTTTTCAATCGTTTTTTTAAGTGAACGGCATCCGGAATGCCAAAAAACTCCGCCGTGAATCGAGGATCTAGATCGAAACCAATTCACGGCGTAACCCATAGAGTCGAAATATCGTGTCAATTAAGGGACGAGCACAATCTTTAGCTGTGATTGACTTCGAAACTGCAACAAGATGATCTGTTTTGCTGAATCATTTTACGAATACGAGAATAGCATTTTTTGTGAGCTTATTCGGGAAATCCGAAGACGAAGTCCATAGATACGGACTGCTAACACTCTGACGGAACTGGTAGCGGTTATTATGGCGCACGGGTTAAAGGACTGGGCTCACTCGTTGGCAACCTCGCAAGCTCATAATAACTTGCGCAAGAACTCAGACTTACGAGCGCAGAGTCGCGACTTGCTGTTTTCCGTCTTCTCACGTCCGCGATACTTACTTTTATTGGTGCATCGTGAAGCTCATATATGATGCGTAGTCGCAAATCAATATGATTGGAAATGACGACACGAGATCCAGCAATAGCTGCATGATACAGTAAACGCATCGATCTGACGAAAATCGATACAATGTTGGCAATCCCTTCAGGGATTGTTGTGAAGGATTTATGAGGTGATCAATCCGACCTTCAAGAGCATCATCGTATTTATAGGCTCTTCTGATGTCGTCAAGTACTGTTGACGAAGGATCAACCTTAATTTAGCCAGTGCATATCTCATGGCATGAAGCTCCTTGTCAAGCATTGAATTGGTTCGCTCAGCTGGTTAAAGCTGGCACGATTGGTAGCAGACGACGTGCTTTGCGCCGTCTTTATCGTACTGCGTTAACGCAGACCCGATTGCAATGCCGCTGGCGCCACAGACCTCAAAATGGTATGCTCTTGGTCTGCAATTGCCAAGATTGGCAATTGTAACATCAATATTTGCTTAATGCCCTCAAAGGAACGCTGACAATTAGCGTTTCAATGACCATTTTACATTTTTCTTTAACAAATAAGAGAGACGTTCTGTAATTTCGGCATAATTACGCGAGCACTTACGCAAGTATGTCGCTAAGCCGAAGAATATTTTCGAAGTCCCTTAACATCGACAAGCACATGTTCGCCCTGATCCAGAAAGATCAAGACAATCACGTCTTTAATCTCTGGATCAGGGCGTACACCGTGTTTACCCACAATCCACTCAAGAACCGGTATTTCGGTTGCAGCGAATATAGGACTATCGTTTAGATTTGCATGCAACTTATTTTTAGGCATAAGTGTAAGAACCTTTCGAACGTGGGAACAATGTACCTTAACGTCCGACCTTCCGTTCTTGGCTCTGCTATGAACGAGATTTCATCAAAGTACTTGGTGCGAAATCCCGCACCGATCTTAACAGATTGGTTACACATCTGATGAATGTCGCAGGAGCATTCTAAGTCCCTGTGTCATGACTAGCCACTGCCATGGCATACTGTTTAGGGTGCTTACTGCTGTGAACGGGATATCTTGTTCACGCATAAGGATCTGATAGAATCCATCCATCAGATCCATTGACGAAAATATAGTACTCTTTGACATACCATCAATGATTACATCTTTTCGTGATATACGGCACTTGAGTCGGAACCGTTGCAGCGTTCGATTTATGAACGCATGCACAATCCGCCATTCTCCTGTTTCCTTACGCACATAGAAAGTCTGAGCTAAGTTGGAAGGTTGACTCCCTCACATGGCCCGCTCCTAGGCTATCGGCAAAGAACTTGTCGATCGCTTACACTTGTTCACGAGGCAGTAGCCACTGCTTTGTAAGACAGTATTCGAACATGTTGTCAGGTCGAATTTGTGTCGAGTGCATCAATCCATAGGCAACTCGGACGGTACTGATTCAGGGAAGACATCCTTGAATTCGATCAAATCCATAGATAAAGGATTTGCTTTCAAAGACCCCCAAGTTTCGGACGTAAAACGTTCAATTCGAGTCTTCTGATCGAGAACAGTTTCATCCATCCATGAGCTGCTGAGAACCCGTTTGATTTCAGGCATACTATTGCCGACCAAATATCGGCCACCTAGTTGTCATCTGTGCCAAGTACGCAGATCTGCTTGACCTTGCCACTAAGCAGATCAAGCAAGAACAGTTTTGGTATAAGCGCTGATAATTAGTTATCTCCGAATTTTATTTCGGAGGCGCTATTAGATCAAGTGTAAAGACGCCTCCACTTAATCCATTGCTTACTAAGACATTTATTGTCTCAGTTTCCTCTTTGAAACTTTTTTTACGAAGGTACCTGGGAACCTTTAACCACAGATTTCCGGGGGCTTTTATTCCCACAGAATTTAATTGGGGGGGGTATCCTCCTCAACTTTCTCTAGCTGTAGTTGTGCTACCACAGCGGGATCCTCTACGATCGACTCCAGTCGGATCGAAGACTTTCGCACTGTCCCTTATAGACAGGCGCTACCAATTTTCTTGGATGTTTAAGTAAGCATCCTTGTTTCGTACCACTCAACTTAATCGAGTGGTCGAACTTGGACGCTGCGCGCAGCCGGCGGGATCTAACTTCAAAGTGTGTTGGGTATTCACACTGAGGTCTTGTGCAGTCATGCAAACGACCGACCCATAAGTGAGGCAATCGCACTCACTCGTAGGACATCCACACGCCAGTGGACGCTCCAAAACGTTAATCAGTTGACCGTCTGATGAAAAAGAGGAAGGCATCGTCACGGCTTGATGCTGCCAATTTATACATGGCTCGTACTTTCTGGGCCGTGGTAATCAAAGGATGACGTCAGATTTGTCATTCATATTTAGTACAAAAATATCGTCGTACTGTTTACCCTTTAGCGCGTATTAGATACCTACTACACGTTTTTTACTGTTAAGGATACGCCTGCTGCTAGACGCACTCTCATCCTCGTTAGACGGTTTTCGCGCTCAACGAACTTGAGTCTGCGATCTTTTAGTAATTCGTTGAACAAAATTGTCCGACGCCCCAAAAATTGACTAGACTTTAGTGACAATTTATTTGCCACTATGAATTTTCAGGGTGATGAGGTTAATCTTATCCCCCTGAGGTAGTTCCACAAATGTTTGTGTGTGAGGAGCAACTTTCCGATAAATGCCTGCAAATTATTTTGACATTGCTGGATCAGTAGGGCACTTCGCACCTACTGACCCCGTTGAGATTTCGCAACAGCGTTGGATCCGCGTCCCGATCTTTTCGCTCAAAGTGTTTTTCAGCACTGGCATGTAAATGCTGCAGTCTCAACAGTTCCAATTGTTGAGCACCCTGTTCTCTCAGCGCCTCCGCGTGTTGAGAGCCTTGCTGGTGAAGCAAGACTACTTTCTCTCGGGCCCCGTCAAGTTCGTGTTGGATGAACTCGGCTATGGCCGACGCTGCTGCACATCTCTTCCCAGAGTGTGCAGAATGACACCAACGGCTGGCCCGCCTACGACCAAACTCATTCGTTAAATCTCTCCCTTTATTAAAGGTCACTCAAACTAGTAAATCCTTCACGCGTTGCGTGATAGCCTTCTTAAGGAGCTGGAAAGCTCTTATCTTCGATAACAACATGCGCATGTTGTTGGGAACGTGCGTAGGTTGTTTAACGGACTAAAAAATTCGAATAGGTTTAACGGGGCACCTTTCAATGGATCTGATAAGTACTAGTTAACCTTCAGTGTAGGTGAGGGGCTTCGAAACTTCACGTACGCATGGGTACAGAGGGAGGTTTCGATGAAGCTAAGAGGACTTGGCGTTAAGGGTCTAGACTAAGGCTAGAATAGAGAAAAATAAAACTGTATTTATAGATTTATTTTCCCACAGAACGATCTTCTATCTACGACTGAACTTATTATATGAATAACAAACAATGAATGGTGCCTCCTTGCGCACCGCACACTCGTGTATAACGATTGGCGGATTTGGTCAAAACTTAAATCAACTAATCAATAGAACTAATGTCCTATTGCATCAATATTACCAGATTTGGTAATATTGGAACTAATAAGTTAAACAAATAATAAATATAACTATTGGTACTTCTTTGCTTTTTTCCTATCGTAGAACGTTGCTCTTTTAGGAAATAAACTTATGTAACGCGGTTACATTCACGGACTTAATATACTTATCTTATAGTATATACTGCTCACCCCCATTCGCGCGTCTCGTAGCGATTGGCAGGGATGGTTTAAACGACTTAAAGCAACCAATGAAGAGAATTGTCACATTGTCGCTACAACACATTACCGTGTATGGTAATATTGGAAATGTTAAGAAAAAATATTAACGATATTAATTTTCATTCTCCTTTACTACTCCTCAAATAGATAATAATATTATGTAACGGAACACCAAAAATACCTTTAATGGTATGGCATGCCGGCAATCGAACTGTGCAGCGTTGAACGACGGCTGATCACATCTACATCTGAAAGTTATACTTTTCGTGGCCTGCTGAAAAAATAAGATCATGATCACATATTTTTTCAGAGCTAACAAACAAGAGGATAAATAGAGGATAATGAAATTTTTATTGGAGTGATTAAATGAGCCTTTCGTCAAAAAGTAGATGAGAGCAAAAATATCAACTGCTTCTGATCTCACGGCTCTCAACTGTGTACTTCATGCAGAAAGTAATATTATCAATTTCGTAGCAACGTGTCAAGCAATTTACATGTGAAAGCTATTCAATAGTTAAAACATTGGAATGCGCGCTTTCTAGAGTAATGTTTCTCAACGCATTCCCATTATTCCTGACTTCCCATTGGAAAAGACAATTGTGACACCGGTGCCTTCGTGTACGATCGCAATCTGCCAATCGACCTCGCTGAAGGCACTGAAAGCTCAAAGCGCTGTGGAAGAGGTAATCCCACTCCCCCAACTTGAGTGTAAGAATTACGCGAAGGGGCGAATGTAGGAGAACCTACCAGCGACGGAAGCAAATACGGAGTCGTTGTCGCATGACTTCTGTCCTCCCCCGACGGCAAAATCTCATCTCTATGACTCATCGAATGTGATGCGACCCCGGAATCTAAAAAGTGCTGCGGCCTTACCAATGTACACGCAGCTACGAGTTCTGAGTAAGTATAATCTGACGAAGGTTGGGTCACTTGACGCGGTAAATAAGGCCCAGAATTCATGATCATCGGTTGCTGCCTGCTGAGACTGAGGTCAGCAGGACCCGCCTCAAAATCTTCAGAACGCATTCCCTTTTTCAACAAATCAGAGCTTGTGTCCCATCCTGCAGGTGAGGGAGCCAAGACTCGACTTGAAATTGGCGGTAAGCGCATGAATGGAGTCAGCACTGGTGTGCATGCTGTCGCTGGATGGGAAGCGGTTCTCGTGTATACTGGAGTCCTGTGTGCAGCCTCACTGGAATGATTCACTTCTGCGTCAAGCTTAATTATCGGTCGGTGGTGCATCGCACTGAGCTCCTGCTCTCGACGTGCGTATTTATCCGCGTTTTCGTCATCATCCGGCGCAATGTCCCTATGTCGCTTCCTGTAGCACTTTTTGGCGTCGAACTTGCGCTGGTGCTTGTTCTGCTTGGTCCGGTGCGCGTCGCACAAATTATGGGGACTACCGTTGCGCTTGACAGCTCGTTCGTTCTCGCATTTCCGGGACTGGTACAAGCACTTGCCACGATAAGGACCGGGGCTGCGGCTGTTCGACAAACGTGCGGAAGGTGTCGTGAAAAACGCGGCTTCGACCGCCGCTGCGTCATGTCCTATACTCTTTATCGCACCTTCGTTTTCCTGGGTGGAGGCCATCCACTCGGAGGTGCTTTTACCAGTGGGTAACGCGAATTTGGCGTCGCTAATCGTCTGTAATTTAGCATGAACATCACCTGCTGAAGCGAGCGACTGCATGATTAGGCTTGAATAGACAAGTTTGATAACGGCGGAGCCCAGTGGATGAGTGCCGAGTGTCGGCCAAGCTACTACGAGGGATGTTGAGTCAGCGATGGTACGACACTGCTGTACTGTACTTTTGTACCAGTTTGGAGCGTAATTTTCACTTTATTCACGGATTTGGTAGGTCACTACTCAGGAGCGACCTGATTTGTTAAAGAAAGCGCAAAACGTTGGGGTCGTCTGCCTGTTAAATACCATACGAATTACATAAAGCGGTCAGGATCAGAACTTGAGGCGACTTCTCTTGCAGGCCGTTTTCTTTTTCTGGGACGAGTGTCCCGATGCAATCGCACTTCTCAGTAAGAATGTCGACGTAGGAATCCCCTTTCGATAGGACTATGCCAGCACAACTCTCACCCTGATCGTATTCATTTTAAATTCCGACACTGACACCGCAAATTATCTGTGATGGATTTTACCTGCGAGGCTGTCGTCATAAAGTTTTAAAAGGATTAACGACAGTAACCTTTTTTGCGTTTAAGTGTGAAAACAATGACGGTGTGACGGCTTCCCCATAAATTTCTCGTACTTAAAAGGTTGACTAACAGCTTGATGTGTAATCAGAAATAATATACCGGCCTAAAGCGCAGAATGGCCTGCTGCGAGTTCAGTTTTAACAACTTGCGCATCGGGCGTTCGCTTGATTCGCACCCTCTTCGACATAAACAAAATCTTAAGATCTTGACGCCCACAATTCCTTGAGCAAGCTGCGACATACTTACACTGTGATTGGCTTATTTAAATAGATTGCAGCACGACCGTTAAGCGCCCGATAAAGAAAAAAGCTGCTAGCAAAAAACTGTCTATTGTCGCAGCAAGCAATATGATAAGCTCGCAGATGTTTAAAATTTGATATCAGTGCTCTGTCCTGTTTTGGCGCTGATATTAATGTGAAAATCGGTTTCAGCGTATTAATTAATTTAACTGTTCGCGCCAATAGATGTCTATACGATCAGTTGCATAAAACGGAGCATTTTTTTCCGTAGACTGAACATTGGATCATTAAAATTGACTTTGCGAGGAATTGCCGAGCGTTTTGTGCCATCTCTACTGTGCAGGTTGTAATCGAGCATTGAGGCTTATAATATGTCAGTCGGTATAAGCTTTAGGGTCTCACAGTATTAGCTTTAAATCTGCTATATGAAAATAATTATTTTATAGGTATTTGGATGACAAAGGTACTGATTAAAAATGGAGATCTCCAAGATTGTCTACAGAATCAAGAAAGTACAATTTGAGATTAAAATACAGGAAAATATACTGTAAGAAAAAAAATTCTTACAAAAAGAAATGTAAGGTTTGAGCACAAAATCACCGACGTCGTGTTGTAAATGCGCACGAGATGTACAGAGAAGCTACCTGCGGAATTATGCATGCAGTTTGCCGAGTCGTGCTACCATTTTTTATCAAAAGACTTGCGGCGTTGCATGCCTCGTCTTAAGTTAAATACTGAATAATTTTGACAACAACACTGAGATTTCGACCAAGTAATACATTTATGAATGATTGTCCTTTTTAAGATGTCCATTTCATTAAATGTTTCAGGCAAAATAAAAAAGATTTAGTGTAGCCTTCAGTTAAAATATATCGAGTGTGCTATGGAAAGTGAAACAATAAGTTTATTGACTGGCTCTCATAGCTACGCACGAAATTAACTGAGCGATTGTTAGTTGGCTTAAAATTTAACAAACAGCCCGTCATGCCGCAAATTGAAGGTCTAAATTGCGACCAACATTAGGCACTGACTCTCATGCTACACACGGCATTAATATGAATGATTGTTAAGCATCTCGGACCACGACGGTGGTCGGCACCTATCGTCAACAATGTTGACGACGCTACAGCAACAACGTGTGAGACAGCTTAAGAGATAATTTTCGTCATTCTCAGTGTACAATACGCGGAACGATGGGAAAGAAGACGTTCTTTGTGAAGCTGGAGCTGTTTAAGTGCCAGGATCTTATAGCGTTGACGAATGAGGTGCAAGACGTGAGCAGCGCGTATGCAACCTTCACACTGGGCGGGTTGACCAAAACAAGCACTTGCATCAAGAGCAGCCTAGATCCACGTTGGTCGCCCTCCGAAAAGTTCGAGTTTGAGGTGGACGAATGGGAAAACGAGTTTCTGATAGCGCAAGTGTTCGACCGCAGCAAAGATGGCCAAGACAACCTTATCGGATCCGCAGTAATTCCACTGGCGCTATACGCTGGAAGCAGAAATAGTGAGATGTGCAGCTATCCTCTCGTGCTGCCGGACGAAGTAGGCGAAATGGGGCTACCAAAAAGCGACATGTTTCTGCAGATACGCCTGTTAAATGGAGATGGCAGCCTAGTTGAAGAATTGTGTTGGTAATTTGACAAATTGTAGGAACCAAGTTCTTAATTGTAGCTTTTTGTGTTCAACTAATTGTTGTCCGTGCGACATCATACAACCATGAACAAACACAGCGTGTTTAGTGTAATCACTAGCCATAGGCATGAGTTGAAGTTCCCTTAAACTTTCTATAAATTGTAAATATTACAAACTGGTATGGTCTGAGTGGACAGTTTAAGTGTGTTACATAAATTTAAGCACGGTAATTACAATAGCTCTTGAAAGCAAGAAAGAATTAATTGAAAACCAACGAATACAATGAAAGTAGCACACCTTTAATTAAAATATATTCAAGTGCCTCGCTATACCCAATTTTATTGACATCAAGTACAGAACAAAAAGGTCAACCATTATGCATTTCACTGAACGAAATTTCGCAACATGTCTCGTATGAGTAAAACTGTAACGGCTAAAGTTGCCCTTATGTTACACAGTCCCCCTTAGGTACACTTGGCGTACTTAAGGGGATGGTCAATTACTAAATATTAGTAATTAGACCCAACACTCGGGTGTGGTGCACATTTGTGACCAACCCTTGTGGATGTGATGCACATGGGTGCATTCACATTAGGAGGGATGACGCCCAGCGTCATCCGTGATGACGGCTAGCGTCATCCGTTACGCGAGGTATCTATATAGATACGCTCGCAATACATATTAAATGTTATCTATAGAGATAACATTTTAATTGGTAAAAATAGGTATTTGTATTTAATTCTATTAAATATAAATCAGTCTGAAAACTACTTCCTACTTGGTAAGTGCGCACGAGGAGACGGATTACCGCTCCCGGGGCGACACTTAACCAGAGTACTTAGTGTGTTGGGTGAGGTCGCTTGCGCGCCCACCACAACTACCTCACTGCACGCAAGCGAAGCAGGTTTAACCGCTTCCTCGCTGTGCTAGGGTGTGTGTCTAAGTAGAGCGTGGCCGCATTACGACGTGCCCGCCTACAAAAACACAATATCTGTTAAGCTACGAGTGTAACAGGGAACTACTGCCTTGTACTGCTTCCGTACAAGTCCACTTAGAACTGCCTCAGTGCGAGTGGTGCCTCACGTCACTTCATGTACGCTAGTACGTGCAAGAAGACTCTCTTTAAAAATTTGCTTTCAAGAGGGTTACAAGTAAACTGTATTTTAATATAATTAAGTTCTTCTGTTTCTCTCCATTTAATACTAACTCAATTATAAACTAATACAAAACATGTAATAAAGTCTTATCTGTCTCTCTCTTTGCGCGCGTCCAGCGCTGACTGGACGGCGAAGAAAGTAGATATAATGGTCTATATATACCAATGGATAAGCTATCCGAATATTACCATATAAAATAATATTCTCTTAATATTCTCTACCGTTTCGATAATATATTCATTAACAACCTTTAGGTGTTAATTTCATGTAACGATACACTCCGCTACATCACCCCTCCCTTCAACGCCAATCACTCTGGCTGTCATTGGATAGAGTGGTCACTATAAGACCGTTTAATTATAAACGATGTTGATTGGTCAGAACCTTCCTTTTAAATTCTATCGCATGGTTAAGAAGTCCATGCGGTAAGCGAATAGTGCGGCGCCTTCGACTGCAGTTCATGTAGCCGCGACGCATTATTGTCTCTTGCGGCAGACGTTCCGTCTGCCATTGTGTCATCTCCTTCCGCAACTGTAAATGTTGCGGGTGGACGTGGTGATACACCACGCGAATGCAACCTCTTATTGGAGGGGTGGACTACGAATGCGATTCTGACGAAATTGCCGACTCGGGGAGAATAGACATCAGTCGCCTGATCATCGTCAGGCGGCTGACTATGAGCCTTCGAATGAGGGAACTCATTCGGCTAGAGGTGCTGGTAGCATTCGCTACAGCATGATTGCTTCAGATGATGAGGATGCTTCCACATCGCCAGCTCCGTCACCCGTGCCGTCACCCACACATATTTCTGTGCGTGGTGATGCCGATGGCGTAAGCCATCGTAATAAAATTTCATGTGGTACCCCTGCTTCAGTGGGTACCACTCAGGGGATCGGAGACACTAAATTGTCTTGTCTTGCCCCTGGGAAGAAGCCGTACCTTTTGCCCGAACAGCTAATCAATAGCTTGTCTGGAGAGATTACTCCTTATAATAAATATCCCTTATTTATTGCGACAAAGCTAAATGGCCTTGATCCCAGCGCGAAGAATTTTCGCGCTGAGGAAGATTTTTATCAATAGGTGCGAAGCGCCCTACTGGCTTTAAGTTGATAAAAATTATATTGCAAAAAGTAGAATTGAGCAGCGATGGTATAGTGGCAACAGCAAGCGAGATAAAGTCTCGCTTATGCAAGCCTAAAGCGCTTTCATTCGCAATGGCAAAGACATCGGACGCGAGCCTGGCTTCAAAACTTAACGCGATTCGCGTTAAGTTTAAGAAACGAACCCCAACCGGTGCAAGAAATAAATTGCATCGGTTGTCACGTGAGGCAGGACTTCCATGCCTCAATGTGGGGTGATCCCTTTCCGTGTTGTGTTGACAACACGAAGCGAGTAAAAGGGGGTATCCATTCCCTTTCTTCGCCCTGAGGAAGGGCTCGCATCTCTATCGAGATGCGCGAGGCGAGTGAAAACTTCGGGATAAAAAGTACCTAAATGTTTCGTTTTGCAATCGATTTACAGGCGCCAGGGGCGCGTGTTTTTCGATGAACCTTCTGATCCATAGGATGGGTCTCGTCTTAATGACGGACGAGGCCCTCAACGTCAACAACCAGCTGGGAACGAGGCTCCCAGCTGTCGTGTGGAGGTGGATAACCGCGCCAGCGAACAAGATAACTCGTTCGCTGCCCCTTCTCACATCACGGTGGTTTTTCACGAATGGTTTTGGTGGAGGAGGGAAAATTAGATCCGTCCCATGTGTCGGATCTAGAGTCGAAGATCGACAAACTCGCTCACTTCCTCCATGATTTGGAAGAGGGACTTGATCACGAGCGCGGTAAGCGTCGCTCGTTTGAGCAGACAGTGCAGGCTTACCATATCGAACGGTTGGAAGACCAGAGTGCGTACTCCATGTTTGAGTACGAACGGAAATATCACGCTGTTCGGGATGAGCTATCGTCAGCTCATTGCAATTTCAAGGATCTTCGAAACCTGCATAAATCTTACATATACCACTTTTTTAGCGAAAGAGTGTTATAACTTTAAAGAAACTCCAGATTCAACATGAGAATCTGGTTCGCGATCACAAGAATCTTTAGGGATTCTTGAAAAGGGTGGTCAGATCAGTCCTCGGAAGAAGCCGCGTACTGATGGTTCGGGCGGAGCCGACCAACGTAAAACGTAGGATATGTTCGCATCCTACGTGGCAATTTTATTGTGTACGCATTGCCTCTGCGATGCAGTACACGGAAAGGCCCAATGGACTTAGGTAGTAGTTTACTTCTACCCGCATTAGTGACTGCACGCTTAGGTAAGTTTACCGTAGAGAGTGGTACTAGATCAATGAAAGAAGGTTTGCTTTTTCATGCTTGTCTGCGTTCCGTTTCTACCGGTCCACTGGTTTAGCAATGGAATTATGTACGAAACGGATTACTGATTCTCGAGTTAGCAGAAACTCTTCTGCTAACTCATTTGTTTTGTCTTTTTCAGTACGCTTTGTGCGTACCGCCATGAGATCATTCTCATCTTCGATGTCGATTTCTTCGACATCGACATCATTGCGTCGTTGATGACTTTGCTCGTGCGAGTCCCCCCCCCCTTAAACTAGAGGATCCGTCTAATTGGGTGGGTATGCGTGGATGGCGTCAGCCATTTACGAAGAACGGTGTATGCGTTTTAGACGCATGCACCGAGTTATTGATGGCGAATTCGACAATCGGTAAAAACTCGCTCCGATGCGGATACGATTGGACGTAACCTCGAAGTATCTCTTCGAGGACGTGATTTACGCGTTCCGTCTGACCATCTGTCTCAGGATGATCAAAGGTTAACATAGTCAGCCGTCTCACTCGGATTGCACACTGCTGTGTACGGGATGCCCCGTTCACGCACAAGGATCTGATAAAATCCATCCACCAGATCCACAGACTAAAAGATGGTTCTCTTTGACATACCAACTATAATTGCGTATTTTCTAGGTATTGGTGTTTGAGCCGGTACCGTTGCAGCATTCATTGAATGCGTGCACTATCCGCCACCCTCCTGTGGCGTTTCGCACACAGAAGGTCGGAGAGCCATGTGGGGAGGTTGCGACGTAGAACGTTCAATTCGAGGCTTCTGATCGAGAACACTTTCGTCCATCGATGAGCTGCTGAGAAACCGCATGTTCTCAGGAAATACGTTGCTGACCGAATATCGGTAATGTATTCGTTCTGTGTAACAAGTACGCAGATATGCTTGATTCTATCACTATGCAGATCTCTTAAGAACCGCTGGGGATCTGGGGTTGGTAATTGAGTTATCTCCTAAGTCAACTTCGGAGGCGCATACAGATCAAGAGTTTGAGCGCCTACTCTTGATCCGTCAATAACCAAGACATTCAATGTCTCGGTTTTTTCCTGGGACCACTTTTCCACAGGCTGCCGAGGGATTAATCCCTTGAGATGCTGAAGTCTAGTCACTTAAGCATTAACTATTTGAGGAGATTTCTCCTCCAGTTTGTGAAGACTTATTCCCTCAACGTCTTCCGACTGTGATTGCGCTATCACAGTCGGTTCCTCTACGGTCGACGCTCTACCGACCTAGGATCATCGTGTTGTCCATTCAGACAACCGGTATCTTCCTCGAATGTCGCCCGCTAGGCGTACATTCATGTCTCAATCCACTAGACTTATTCGAGTGGTGGACCTTCGGCACTGCCTGTGCATTCGCACAGCCGCTGGCAGCTGACTCTACAGTGGGGTTAGTAATCACACTGTGATCTTGTGCAGTCGTATTAACAACCGTACCACAAGTGAGGCCATCGCACTCACTCGTAGTACATCCACACGCTTGTGGACGCTCTAAGAGGTTCATCAGATGGCCATTTGATGAACAAGTGGCAGACATCTTTACGGATTGATGCTGCCAGCTGATTCTTGGCTCATATTTCCTGAGCCAAGGTAAACCTAGGATGACATCAAATTTGTCATCCAAATCCAGTACGATTAAATTATTTTCGTAGTGCACAGCTTTCAACGCGAAGTGAATTTCACTACGCTCTCATTACTATTATCGATGCGGGGATGTCGCGCTCAACATATTTGAGCCTTCGACCCTCTAGCGACTGGCGACGAATAAAGATATTCGACGCTCCACAGTGACAAATCATTTGTCACTTTAAATTTTAAGGTGATGAGGAATACCTCATCACCAGGTGCAGAGACACATATGATTATGTGCCTGGAGCAACTTTCGACAAAAGATTTGCAAAATTCTCTTGAGGTTGCTGGATCAGTAGGGTGTTGCGCCTCTACTGACCCGGACCGTTTTCTTAAGGTCCGCCTCGCTGTTGCGATTTCGCAACAATGTCGGACCCGCGACCGTTGCCCTTTTTGACATTCGGTCCATAATTACGTTCAGTTCCTCTCGGTACTGGGCGTGGGGCACTGCACTCATGAGCGTAGTATTATACCCAGCAACGAGCCCAAATCAGCTGCGGCACTGCTCTCCAGAAGGCTCAAGTGTTGTTCAAACCTCAACCGACTTTCTGGTCTGATGTAGCAAATAAGGCATCTTATTCAGCCCTCAAAGAAGCTTTCGATCAATATCAACTGGCTCAAGCGATGCCTGCAGATCGTCCGCCTTGCACCGGTAGGTTCACCAAAGTCATGGGGAAACCATGCGCGCATGAAATAAAGCAGAAACTCGCCAGTAAACAAAAAAGTACGGGTATCCTATCTCCGCTCGCACTGGTGGCTTTAACAAGCACCGGTCAAAATAGCAAATGCACTACCATCCGACAAATCGCTAGGCGGCGTTCTTGCCAATTTCTCTGAAAAGCACCAGAACCTTGCACAAGCGACTGATATCCAGGAAGATGAACCTTGACATGGTAGAGACAGATGGTGTGGCATGTGTCGCGAACCCGCATGTAATCCGTACGCGCGGACGGCCAGAAGGCACCGCAAAACAGAGAATACGACGCGAAGACACCCTTCAACATTCGAGTATGTGAATAGACAGGTTCCACCGCCAGGAATAAAAGATGCAGCACATGCCGCTCGAACGCGGATAATAAAAGGAGATGCACCGAGAACGCCGGAGTGAAACAGGCAAAAAGGGAGAATGTCATCAACAAAACTCTCTAAGCTTTTGTGTCATCATTTGATTGTCCACCGTACGCTTAAATATGGATGTGGAAGGCGATGACAACTCCGGCTACATTGCAATTGCAAGGTGCCTTAAACGGTCCGCATCCGACTGGGAGTCAGTCAGGTGAGAACTACATGCAGAGATTTGCGTGAACTTTGCCTTGTATAGCGCAGTATTTAATGTACATGGGCCTGACCTGGCAAATAAGTTGGCAAGTCCGGTTGGGAAACCCTAATGGATGGTAATGCCTGTGGTAGGGAACGTAATTGCAAACAAACACCAATGTCCCGTCCATTACTTCACGTGCGTTGGTCCAAGTATGACCTTCGTGCCGCTGACCTGTGGAGTGGAAGCCAACAAGCCGCCAATTTATTCCGCATTCAAGAACGGCAATCATTTTGTTGCGCTGAAAATGGATATAAAATTCCCAGATCCCCCTGTGGTCACGTACTGGCGTCAACTCGCGTATCCTGTGGTGCAGCCATGGGCCAGTTTTGTCCAGGAAAACCTTTGTGTATGGGCACTAAGCATGCTCCTATCATTACCGCGGTAATTTGGTTGGTGAAGAGAGATGGTTCTGGTAGTTAAAAAGCGGAGAAAGTCATAAATCTAGTTACAATGAGCACCAAGCCAACATTATATTCTTTATGTGCATGTCGAACGTTAATCTTTCTTGATATGTTGCATTCTTGCTTTTCGCCTTATATTTTTTTAATTCTGTTTTGGTCATTTTTGGTCATTTCTGCGGTCACGTCATTTGTTTCTGCTGTGAGTTTTGCCTCCAAGTCATCTGATTGGTCAGAAACGGGGGGGGTACATATAACAAAAGGGTGTTGTATATATAACAAAAAAGTGCTGTACATATAACAAAAGAGTGTGGTACATGTAACAAAAGGGTGCGGTACGGATAACGCTGGCCTAAATATATTAATATAAGATGGGTGGGTGGGGGGGGGAAAGAAAGGTGGGGGCTGATAAAAGAAAGGTGGGGGCTGAATTACTATTCCCAAAACCAAAAATTCATAGTTTTCATTTTTTTCTTTTGATTAAGCTATATATTAAATATCTTCTTAGGGAACCGGTACAGCCACACACATCTTTTGTTATTGCCCCCCCCCCGTCTGTTTGTTGTAATAAAGTAGAAAAAACATACAGATTAAAATGATAACATAAAACATATTTATGGTATGAGCCATTCCACTTTATTGCAACATCAACACATATTCTTTAGAGTCGTCTTTAGATCCCCTTCGGACTTGCGGCACCCCCCCCCTACCCAATTACATTTGGGAATCGGTATAGCGACACCCCTTCATTATCTACCTCTGCATTTATGAGAGTAGCGTAATGATAAGCAACTTGTTGGTAACTATAATTTATGTAAGAGTGTAGGCGGGCACGTCTATTGCGGCCACGCTTTACTTAAGTACATTCCTTAGCACAGCGAGAATGCGGTCTAACAGTCTTCTCTCACGTGCACTAAGGTAGTTGGTGGGCGCCAAAGCGACCTCTACCAACAAACAAAATTCCTTTGTATAAGTGATGTCACGGGAGCGGTAATCCGGCTCCACGTGCCCACTTGTCAACTTGGAAGTAGTTTTCATCCTTATTTCTTTAATCGCATCAAATAAAAACCCGATATTAACCAATCATAAATGCTATCTTTGTAGATATGCACTCAAATGTACGCTAGCGTATTATTCTAAATACCTAATATCTTGGATGACGCTAGGCGTCATCCTTCCTAATGTGAATGCACCCATGTACATCACATGCACAGGTAGGTCTCACAATGTTAACCACACCAAGTGGTAGGTCTTATTACTTCACAGAAGTAATTGACCGCCCCCCTAAGTACACAAAGCGTACTTAACGGGAATTGTGAAACAAAGGGCAAGTAGCGGAGCTACCTCTCCCCTAAAGTCAGAGGAAGACTTTTAGACACACAGAGTCTCTTAGTCTTACAGAACTAATGAGATTAAGGGAGTCTTACAGGCTATTAAAGCTTAATGAATCCTAGTTTAGGGAATTCAGGGGCTCGTAGGAACAAGTGGCAACTAGTGCCTGAAAGTATATACCTTAGAAAGGCTTCTATCTCTAACAGATCAATTCGCAAGCCTTAGGAAAGCTTTTAACGCTCTAAGATCAAAAGGAGAACTTATATTTATTTAATTATTTAATCTAAAAACCATACCGTAGTTAATTTAAATATAATTTTTGGCCGCCAGATATATATCTGGCGGCGACGACATTTGTTATTCATATTAAGTAGGATTACTCTTGACTTCGACAACATTCGCTTTTGATTGTGTTATGTTTTTCTTTGTCCCATGTCAGTTAAGCGAGAGTCACAGACTCTTAGCACCTTCCTCGACAATGAAGCAGTTGTGGACTTTGAAAGTCACACTCTATCAGAGGATGAGGAGCAAGAGCGTCGCTCTTACACGCCATGACAATTAAGCGTGAGTCACAGACTCTTTGCACCTTCCTCGACGATGAGGGAATGGTGGACTTTGAAAGTCACACTCCATCAGAGGATGAAAATCAAGAGCGTCGCTCTTACACGCCTTCTCCTCCGGATGAACGTCGGCGTGCCCCGAATCCGTTCCCAGAACGTGCCACCGATGTCTTAGCTGCATTGAACAGGACACAGGACCCTGAGACCAACATCAGTACGATCCGCTCGATGAAGAGCAAGAGCGGGCAATCCACATAGAGGAACAAGCTCGTCGTCGAGCTGCCAATCTATACCTCATACTGAGTATAGATTCACTCCGCTTAGTGCGAACGTGCGTCTTGAAGAGATAGCGGGTCACAGCTTGGCCATCTGGACCTCCGTTGATACGGCCAAAAAGCCGAAGCAGATCGCTGCCCGCGACGCTCTTCACGAGCGATACCTTACGCCAAAGAAAGTGACGCGAAGTCAGTACCTGATGCCTTTACGTGATCAAACCCGTGGGGCTTTGGTGTCCTCAATGAGAAAAATTCCGATCGTTTTGTTTCCAAACGAATCAAGAAGTGAAAACGAAGTCTCATTTAGGAACTGGATCCATCGGGCCCGCCGCCTCCGCAATATTTAAAATTTTAGAGAGTATGCGGATGTGGCTGATGTTCGCTTGGAACGGAAGCTTCAGTTCGATTTCTCCAAGCTCAAGGCGAAAGGCCAGTTACGTTCGGCATTGATGCCACAACACGAAGAAAGGTCTAGCCGATATTTCAGTGCTTCGGTTGACCGTGCAGCCATGGATCGAAGCCGCACTGTGGCTATAGATCTAGCTACTCCCACTTATAGTGGTGAGTGGCGTCGTTGACGCGAGTTGACCCTGAGGATGGAGCTAAAACGTCAACGCGTATGGGCAAGCTTGCCGAAGAGGTACCGCAAACTCCCAAGAGTTTTCAGAATTGGGGTACCCCAGCCACTTTACCAGATACTGGTATTGGTCCTTACGACGAAGTCGTTATATAAGTTTCTCCACGTAAAAGTGAAGGTTCCCCCGCGCATCAAACAGCGCGGGAGGAGGCCGAAATCTTGACGGAAGCATTTGATGATCTAAAGCACGAGGTGCAACTTCTTTGAGAGAGCCTTGCTCGGGTAGAGGTCTCTTTTAAGGCGATTCACAACCGTCTCCCGATGCTGGAACGTCAGCAAACTCGTTTAGAGGGCCAGCTGGACATCCAGGTGAGGATGCAGCAATCTGCGGCAGGACAGCCTGTCTCGGTGCAAGCGCCTTTAAGTCAACGTAGGAAGGGTCCCGATATGGCTTAAGCAAGCCAACGTGGAGCACTGGGTGCGTACGCAGCTTGCTTGGGAGGTTTAGCGTCTAAGCTAGGCCCTTCTTGGCCTGAAAGTAAATGTTCCAATAAAGCGTGGGCGAAATTTGGTCTTAAAGACCGCGGAAACTAAGTTAATAGGTAGATTTTTAGCGTTTAATAAAACTCGGTCTCCTACCACAAAATAATTATTACAGCTTCTGCCTTTATCATCTGCTTGTTCGTTTTGTTAGTCTTGGCTATCAGCCATCGTGTCTCGTACATGTCTTAGCGCTAAATCGCGTCGCAAGAAACTCGCCTACTTGTTTTCCGAATGGAAACAAGGCATATAATAGCTAGCCGATCGAAAAAATTTCACCACCAAGCCCTGACCACGCAGTTGTATCGTTAACGGAATGCGTGGGTGGGTGAGATTGTTGACATACAACTCCGTGTAGCCTGTAAAGGCATCGATAGCGTTATTTAACGCAAATTACACCACTGGGAGCATTGAGCTCTAGTGTTTTGGTGTATGGGCACACACTGCGTAAATGTCTTCAACGACGCGATTGACACGTTCAGTTTGACCATCGGTCTGCGAACGATCCGCGGTGGACATGTCCAATCCATTGCCAAACACTCGGAAAATTGATTTCCAGAATTTACCGTGAAACGGGGGTACCGATCAGAAACAATTGCCACTACCAAACCGTGTTGTCGAAACACGCGATCGATGAAGAGCCTTGCTGTACCTTCACCATCAGTGGTAACTGGCACAGACGCTAAGTGAGCCATTTTGCTCAATCGGTCAACAAATACTACTATGCCAGAGTTACCGGCCGAATCTTTCGGTAGACCGATAACAAAATCCATACTAATGGACTCCCAACATCCTCTGTATAAGAGCAGACTTGCCAGTGGCGCAGCACCATGCGCTGAGAATTCAACCCGTTGCAAGTGTCGCATGTGCAAACGTATGTGCTGACCCATTTATAAAGTTTGGGCCACCAATAAATCTGGCTTACAGAGCCGTAAGTCTTTTCTCTACCGAGATGACCATCAAGGACAGTATCGTGTGCATCGTAGGGGATTCGGTACTTCAAATCCTCATCATGAGGAAGAACGGCTCGCGGAGGATCCACAGCATCCATGCAATAAAGCAACTGGTCGTTATTGATAGAAAATCGATGTAACCTTGCACGCAAACGCGCCGACAATTTAAAACCGGATTCAATTCTCTGTAGAGCTCGTAGCAGAGCTACACACTGTACATCCTTGGCGTAAGCCTAACAGATTAATTCAGTGCTAGGCGACATGATAGTCATTAAATGAGAGAGCTCATAATCCGCCCTGCGTGATAACGCATCGGCCAAAGTATTCCGCTTGCCAGGCTTATAGTTTATTTCAAAGTAGGCGAAGAAAAGTAGACATCGGGCCATTCTCTGTGAATGATGGGGCGATTTAGTCGTAATGACGCGTCATCTGTATATATATATTCAAACGGCTTATAGCCGAGCAGATGAACTCTGAATTTGACGAAAGTGTCCTGATGACCCAGCTTAGGCAATGATTTGAGCCGCCACGTGCCGATTTCAGTGCTCGAGCCGAGCTCCTGGGTTTGAAGCAGGGCAAGCATAACCTTCACGCTTATGCCCAACATACACGATGCCTGGTTAGTTTTATCGCGTGTTATCCGATTGATGAACACATGCAGGTTAATGTGTTCATCAATGGTCTCGCAGACGGTCCTGTCGAGAGCCACCTGTTTCGGCTCGGATTTGAGACGCTTGACCAAGCGATTCTTGTAGCGGAACAAGAGGACTTCAGCCTGAAACAGGCTCTCGTTAACCCGAGTGCTTATCTTCTACCGAGAGGACAAGAACCGGAGGTCTAGAACCCATGGACCTCTCGTACGGAGAGAGCGAGAAGCCTCGCTCTTCAAGTTACAAACAATATCAAATTGCAATCGTTGTAAAAAAAAGGACGGGCCACTTCGCCTATGAGTGTAATGGCCCTCGGCCAGTGCCTCAAATCACTCAGGAACGGCGGAAAACGCGGATCCGATGCTGTGGTGAAATCTCAAGTTCGAGGCAGATCGTCAAAAAACGTTCGGGGTCAGTAGGAGCGGAGATCCCTACTGATTCCGCAACGTCAAAAGAATTTGCAGGCCTTTTGACGAGAGTTTTTCCTCACACACAAATATTGTGTAAATGTCATAGGTGGTGAGGTTAACGTCATCACCTTGGAAATAAGTGGCAAAAGATTGCCACGTAAGTCCCTTGTCGTTTGTGGGGCGTCGAACAATTTCAGTCGACGCCAATCGCTATACGATCGCAGGCTCGAGTTCGTTAAGAGCGATATCCCTCTAACGAGGATAATGGTGCGCCTAGCAACAGAAGCATCTGTAACAGTAAACAAATGTAAAGCTGGTATCCAATCGACGTCTAAGGGTAACCAGTACGATAATGATTTCATCGTAACTGAATTGAATGACAAATTCTGTCATCCATGGATTAGCATGGCTCAGAAAGTACGAGCCATGCATCAATTGGCAGCGTCAAGCCATTACGATGCCTGTCTCTCGTTCAGCAGAGGGTCATCCGATGAACGTCTTGAAGCGTCCACAAGCGTGTGAATGTCATACGAGTGAGTGCGATGGCCTCACTCGTGAGTCGGTCGTTTACACGACTGCACAAGTCCTGTGTGAAAACCGATCACACTGTAAAGTTAGATCTCCACGGCTGTGCACAAGCTTATGCAGCGTTGAAGGTCCACTATTGTGACGTGGACATACTTACTGACGGGTGTAAACAAGCATAGGCAGCTTCGAAGTTCGACCATTCGAAAAATTTGAGTAGTACGAAACAAGGATGCTTGCTTAAAAAGCAACATTCAAGAAAGTTTAAAGCGCCTGTCTATAAAAGACAGTGCGAAAGTCTAAGATCGATTGGAGAGTCGATCGTAGAGGATCTCGCTGTGTTAGAGCAACCACAACTAGGCAGTTAGGGAGGATATTCCTCAAATGAATCCTGTGGAAATAAGTTCCCGTAAACCTGTGGTCAAAGGTTCCCAGGTGCATTTTATAATAAGTTCCAATGCAGAAACTGAGGCAATAAATGTTTTAGTAAACATTGGATCAAGTGAGGGCGCTAATATACTTAATCTAATAGCGCATCTGAAGTTATCCTTGGAGATAAGTCAGTTGTCAGCGCTAGAATCGAAACGGTTCTTGCGTGATCTGCGTAGTGGCAAAGTCAAACTGTTCTGCGTAGTTAACATAGATGATAGCTACGTTACTGACATTCGGTCGGCATTGTATTTTCTGAGAACATGCGGTTTCTCAGCAGCTCATCGATGGACGAAAGTGTTCTCGATGTGAAGCCTCGAGTTGAACGTTTTACGTCGCAATCCTGGGAGTCTTTAAAGACAAATTCTCTATTTTTAGATGTACTTCCTGAAACAGTTCCATGCGAGTTGCCTAAGATAAAGGCACTCGACATGAGATCGGGCTCAAACCGGGCTCGAAGTACTGTGTTATAAAGCAGTGGCTACTGCCTCGTGAACAAGTACTTGCGATCGATAAATTCTTTATCAATCGATTGAAACCAGGCCATGTGAGGGAGTCAACCTCCCCACATAGATCTCCGACCTTCTGTTTGCGAAAGGCCACAGGAGAGTGGCGGATAGTGCACTCATTCAAGGAATGCTGCAACGGTACCGGCTCAAACGCCGATACCTAGAAAAGACGTTATCATAGATGGTATGTCTAAGAGTACGATCTTTTCGTCTATGGATCTGATGGATGGATTCTATCAAATCCTAATGCGTGAACAAGACATCCCGTACACAGCAGTGTGCACTCCGAGTGACATGCTCTGGGAATGGCTAGTAATGCCACAGGGGCTTAGTAATGCCCCCTGCAGTATTCAGCAGATGCATAACGAATCTGTTGAGACCGGTGCGAGAATTCGCACCGAGTTATTTTGATGATGTTTTCGTCCATAGCCGGGCCATGGACGGAAAGACGGATGTGGAAGTTCATAAAACTCACGGTCGTCAGGTTCTTACACTTATGCGAAAGCATAAGTTGTATGCAAATCTCAAGAAGTGTATATTCGCCGCAAGCGAAATACCACTTCTTGGGTGCATCGTCGGTAAAC